>NW_025198403.1:0-5566 GCF_004010195.1 Chiloscyllium plagiosum
GATAATGTTGTTTAATAATAGTGTGACAAAAGGGCAATTAGTTCTGCCTGTAGAAGGAATGCCCGGACATAGAGGGGTTAATTGCAGGGCAGGCTGTTTCAAACAGACAGCTAACCCTCAAGGATAAGAAGGTAAGCTACAGACCTGAGGTCTCCAGCAATGTGAGGTGATGTTAGAGTCTTAAAAACAAAAGTCACACCACAGATTGGAAATTGAGGAAACGCCACCAAAATTCAACTCCAGAATGATGCAGCCGCAGCAGTACTTAGAAGAATAATATTGCATCAAACCCCTGGAACTTCCAGAGATGGGCACCGTCGGTGGAAACCCAGTTAAATTCAGCCATCAACCGGGTGATAGCCAAGTTTGGGGGGTGAAGCTGAATGAACTTGAGGGGTTTTATTTGTGGTTGCTCCATGCAATAAAGTGCAAATCATTGTTTCAGCAGTTGATTCTCTGTGCGGTTTCTGAGTCAGGAGCCAAATAGCGGTGATTCACCCCCAACCAAGAGGCTGGGATTAATATTGACTCCATTGCATTCAAGAGAATGTGATCAATACTGTTATAAAGCGAAGACTGAACCCACCTCCCCCACTCACCAAGATCTCAAACTGAAACGTCCAAAGAGTTCCACGTTGCCCTTTAATCTGTAAAGTCAGTGTGATAAGTGGTGTAACCTGCTGTAGTGTTAAAAGTAAATCCCTGACACTTTAAAATTACAATCAGCAATTTATTTAGCCAACTCTCACGGTGAACAAATGAACAAAACTACTAACAAACTGAATAAATCCGTCCTAACTACTGAGTATTCTGGAATAAATCAAGATTTTTCTGGTAGGCTGTTCCAATCAATACATGTCCCACTCAGATAACACAAAATAAAATTTAATCTCTCAGATTACAACCAGGTTATGTGTCTTCCGGAATATTTTGTGCCATCTTTTGTCGGGAATGCCTCCTCCGATTCCTGTGTCAGGAATGTCCTTCTCTGTTTTTCTAAATGATGCTTTCTCTAATACACAGATGACTGAGAGCGCCAATTCTTTATGATAGGATTGGTCCTGTTGTCAAAACTTTACGATTTAAATTTAATAAGTTTTTGGTAGCCAATGGGGCTGATTTAAATGGATTGGTGAAATTGAAAACCGTTTTCTTGTCCTGCTATCTGTACAGCCTTTTGTTACAAATGTTTCAGTTCAAGTGCTTTTTGTTGTGATCATGTTGCTCCTTTAAGATTACGTTGTTGGTTTATTGTCAGGAGTGGTTGTAAAAGGCTTCCCATTTGTCTAGGATTAAGGTTTTTGCGAATGGTTAACAATCCGGGAAAAGGGTTTGACATTTTCTTTTCTAAACCACTTCTACAATGAAAGGGCAGTTGTCCCATTCTTTTCCCCTGGTTTTGGTTTTATCAAGCAGTCTGTCTGAAGCTGCTGCATGAAGAGATGTTTCCTGATTCAACAGATGTGTCTGGCTGACTCTAAAGCTTCAGGGAAAATAGTACCAGCGTATTCAGCCTCTCCCTGTAGCTCAAACCTTGCAACCCTGGCAACATCATTCCAAACCTTTTCTGAACCCTTTCAAGTTTCACAATGTCTTAAAAAGACGTCAACTTTGCTCGACTAATGTGGGAGAATTTTCTGCATGACGCGTCGTGTCTGAAAGAGCCCTCCCCTGTGCTGTGACAGAGCTGCAGTGACTTTCAAATGATTGATAACAGCATTTGTCAGGCTAAGATTCATTGGGAGAAGCTTCTCAATCACATCTGTAAATGGAGAAAGTGTTTTTAATAATGTGACATAAATAAAGGCTGCATTAATCTTTTGTTCTGAAGATATGTGGGCGGCACGGTGGTACAGTGGTTAGCACTGCTGCCTCGCAGCGTCAGAGACCCGGGTTCAATTCCCGCCTCAGGCGACTGACTGTGTGGAGTTTGCACGTTCTCCCCGTGTCTGCGTGGGTTTCCTCCGGGTGCTCCAGTTTCCCCCCACAGTCCAAAGATGTGCAGGTTAGGTGAATTGGCCATGCTAAATTGCCCGTAGCGTTCGGTAAGGGGTAAATGGGTGGGTTGTGCTTCGGCGGGTCAGTGTGGACTTGTTGGGCCGAAGTGCCTGTTTCCACACTGTAAGTAATCTCTAATCTAATTTACTCATACATATCAAAACAGAGCATATGAACCCGGTCACAAGAAGTCTACGGGAATATAAGACACCACTGCCTATTTCCTGACCAGGACCGACTTTACACAGAAAACATGGACATTGTAAATGAATTGGGTGCTATTCATTTTAAGATCAGGTGAACGTAAGAGGCAAAGCATTGGCTTATAAATGAGAGATCCTTGACACACACACAGCCAAAATCATCACTGCCATTATTATCAAATTAGAATTTAGGCTGGATAGGCTGGGATGTTTTTCCACTGGAGCAGAGGAAGTTGAGAGGCAATATTTTCAAACCATGAGGGGTAGATTTGGGTAATGGTAACTGTCTATTCCCTAGGGGGAGGATTTCAAGACCAAGGACGCGTTTTTATGGTGAGAGGAGAAAGATGGAAGAAAAGATGTCGGGCAAAATATTTACAGAGGCGCAGGAGAATCGATGTTTGAGGCATAAGGACATCCAGATGAATATCTCACTAAATCATGCTGAATAAAGTCTGATCTCATTCGTCAACTCTGATTTGGAGGTGCTGGGGGTGGACAGGTCAGAAGTCACACAACACCAGCTGAGAATCCCAATAGATTGATTTGAACTCATGAGCTTTCGAAGCACTGTTCCTTCATCAGGTGAAGTGATGAAGGAGCAGCACTGATGAAGGAGCAATGCTCCCAAAGCTTGGGATTTCAAATAAACCTGTTGGACTGTAACCTGGTGTTGTGTGACCTCTGACTTCTTGAACTGCCCATTCGTGTTGACCTTGATGGGATACTTCATCCAACTCGGCGTAGTTAACTCATATCGCTTGTAGGGGTTCATTTGAAACCTTTCAGGAGGTGAATTCAACAAGATTGAATTATTCCAAGTTACTCAATTGTAAACTTCCATCAGGACCAGTAGTCACAGAGAGGTACAGCGCGGAAACAGATCCTTCAGTCCAACTCGTCCACGCTGACCAGATATTCTAAATTAATCTAGTCCCATTTGCCAGCACTTGGCCCAAATCCCTCTAACCCTTTCTATTCATGTCCCCAACCAAATGTCTTTTAAATTCTACCAGCCTCCTCCATTTCCTCTGGCAGCTTGTTCCATACACGCACCACACTCTGCGTGAAATGCTTTCCCTTTAGGTCCCTTTTAAATCTTTGCCCTCTCACTCTAAAGCTATGCCCTCTAGTTCTAACAACATCCTGATAAATCATTTCTGATGTAGATGTCAACGTTTCGGGTAGAACCCTTCTTCAGTCCTGAGGGATAATACCTGAAATGCTGACTTCTCCACCTCCTGGTCTGCCTGCCTTGTTGTGCCCAGCCTCCTGCTTGTCTATTTTAGATTCCAGCATCTGCAGTTTTTTATTTTGTCTCCAACAAATGGTGGAGCAGATTCTATGGGTCAAAATATCCTAACTTCTGCTCCAAAGGTCTTGTGGTCTTAGGTTTGTCTGGGTCCTGGGCTTAATGCGCAGCAGCGTCCACTGGAAGCAATTTTCACAGAATCATAGAATCACTGCAGTGTGGAAACAGGTCCTTCTGACCAACAAGTTCAGAGCGACCCTTTGAAGAGTAACTCACCCAGATACATTCTCCTACCCTATCACTCTGCACTTACCCCTAACTAATGCACCACACCTACACATTCCTGAACACTATGGGACTATTTAGCTTGGCCAATTCGCCCAAACATGCGCACGTTTGGACTTTGGGAAGACACTGGAACACGCAGAGGAAACCCACGCAGACACAGGGCGGAATTACATGTAAATTCCACACAGACAGTCACCCTGAGGATGGAATCAAATCTGGGTCCCTGGCGCTATGAGGCAGTAGTGCTCACCACTGAGCCACCCCCTCCCTTCCCCCTCCACTCCCCCAGTAGAAAACAAAAAAAGCCTACCAAATCTCCCACTAACCCCACTGTCAGAAAGGGCAGGAGGTTCAGTCCTGGGGGTGACCCTCAGCAGTGTGGAACCGCCGGTGAATCACGACGTGGGAGGAGAGAGTGAACACCTTCCCACAATCGGGGCAGCGGAAGGGCCTCTCCCCTGTGTGCACCCGCTGGTGCCTCATCAGGGCGGAGAAATCGTTGAATGCCTTCCCACACTTGAGGCAGCTGAAGGGCCACTCACCTGTGTGAATCCGCAAGTGCCTCAGCCGGGCAGAGGAATCGCTGAAGCTCTTCCTGCACTCAGGGCAGCTGAAGGGCCTCTCCCCTGTGTGCACCCGCCGGTGCCTCAGCAGGACAGAGGAATCACTGAAGGCTTTCCTACACTCAGGGCAGGAGAATGGCTTCTCCCTGGTATGACTGCACCGATGTGTCTCCAGGGCAGACGGGACACGGAAGCCTTTCCCGCAGACGCCACACTTCCATGGTTTCTCCATGGCCGAAGCTATAGTTGCACACAAACGCGTGTATGTCCCCTCCCTGCCTCGAATTCCTCTTTCCAGGCCAGATAACTGTTTCAGGCTCCACACTCAGTGCGTTGCTGCAACAGGAGGGTCTCTCTTCCAGTCCCACTGATGCTGAAAACTTACTGAAACAGGAACCAATTGGATCACAGTTGAAAATTGTTACAGTCCCGATGGATTGAGTGACTCACAAATGCTGGAGAATCAGAGTCGAAAACTGCGACAGGCAGCATCTGAGGAGCAGGAGAGTCAATGGTTCAGGCATAAGCCCTTCATGTGTTGATTTTGAAACTTCATCTTCAGATCAAATATTCTGAAAAGAGATTCCAAGAGTCATCACTGTCAGTCCAGGGTAGAAATTCAGAACAAGCAATTCTACTTTCTGCAGAACATTCTTTTCTTTTGTTATTCCACAAAACTGAAAGCACCATCCCACTCTCTCTCTCTCTCTCTCTCTCGCTCCCTCCCTCTGTCCTCACTCCATTCTAATTCTCCTGAAAGTGCTGATTCAGGATCTGACAGGGACAGAAGAGCAAAACAGTCACAACTGACATCTCTCTGAATTTTGGATACCTGCACCTGAAAATTAATATCTTCCACGACATTGGGATACTGTTGAGAGAGAGCAGGTCTGATATTTGGAAGCAAAATATAGTATTTAAATTCAGGATGAATTTACAATGCAGCTTCTTGACAACCAATCAGACACAAAATAGTTAACGAGCCCCCACAGGCGTGTGGGAGTTATGGAGTGAGACATCAAGGCTATGACACCAGAGAGAAATTGGACAGACTGGCGTGGCAAACGAGAGTCATCTAGATATACAGCACAGAAACAGGTCCTTTGGTCCACTGGTCTATGCTGACCAGATATCCTCACTGAATCTGGTCTCATTTGCCAGCATTTGGCCCATATCCCTCTAAACCTTTCCTATTCATAAACCTATCCAGATGCCTTTTAAATAAGTCGTAATTATACCAGCATCTACTACTTCCTCTGGCA
>NW_025198404.1:0-5568 GCF_004010195.1 Chiloscyllium plagiosum
CCACCTCCCCCCCTCCCGAACTGACTGCGGAGTGGGTTTACATTAAACCTTTCCCAGTGTGAGCCGAGCCGGAGCGGTGCCTGTTTGCTCCATTCTCCGCTGGATCTCAGGCTGCACGTGGACAGTGTGTACCGCCTCAGGCCATGTCTGTCCCCCCACCCACCTCTCTCTCTCTCTCTCTGCTGCCCGCCAGGAACCCATCCTCTCGCCTGTCCTGTAGCGTGTTCGCCTGCAAATTTGTAACTAATGACAATGTGTAATGACACGGCGTGTTGGGAGCAGCCGCCGCTTTGTTTTGTATCCGCGGGGCACCGGGCGTCAGCTAGCAATTGAGAGGAAAGTGAAGGTGGTGTCAGATAAGAGGCGAGTCCAGTGATTTCATGTTTAGCTACTTTTCCGAGATTTATGGACGTTCAGAGAAATAATTTTTCTTTTTAAGAACCAACGTGACAGCTTATATCCCACTCCCCCTCCACCCCTCAAAAGGGAAACAAAAAGGCAGTGTAATGGGACAATGTTAGACGGTAATGTTATAGGCAGGGACAATTTTAAACTGCTTCGGGTCGCTGCTGTATTAACGAGAATGAATGGATAATGTATGTGTGTGTGTCTCCCTGTCCTCATGCATCCACTCACTCCATCAGCTTTATTAAACACAAACGGGCTCATTAATCGATGAGAGATTGCACCCAGGGCTATCGCCTCTATCCCCCATCGTGTGTGTGTGTGAGAGAGAGTATGTGTGTCAGTTTGTGTGTGTCTGAGTGTGTATGTGTGGAGAATATGTGTGTTCATGTGTGTCTGAGTGTGTGTGTGTGAGAGAGAATATGTGTGTTCATGTGTGTGCTTGAGTGTGTGTGTTGTCAGGACATTGTGCAGATATCCCCCAATCTCAATTTTGGAAAGAAAACAAAACTGCCTCCGTTTATTTGCAGCTTGGAAAACGCGAGGGTTATAAGGAGTGGATTTTCGTTTTGCTTTTGCCTCTGGAGGGGACGACAATGGAATTTCTTCGAGTCTTGTTCTTGCTGTGGGGAGTAGCGGCGCTCTCAGCCGGCGCTCGGGGTGAGTACAGGAACTGGGGTCTTCACCCCACCTCCCCTGTTTCGGGTTCAGGACTATACAGTTCTTCAGGAGAAGCCTCCTGTCAGTGACTGGACTGACTCTGTGTGCATAATACACAGCAGAATCTGATCATGTATGTGGAGAGCAAACCCGTCTCAATGTATCATTTAAAGTGGCTTTTGGGGTTAATTCAGTCGTTGAAGTGTGAGTTAATGTAATTTCGTCTAAAACAAAAGTTACGCTTCTGAGAGTTTCCTGGTGTCGAACTTGGGTAAGAGCCTCTCTCTATGAAACACCGTTTCTGGAAAGTCTGAAATCTGATGCACTGCAAACAGCACATCAGATAGTGTCCTGCCTCAGGGTGGGGGGGGGGGGGGGTTACATCCCACTCCCTCCTACCCATCCCCACCCACCTCCTAAATTCCCGGTAGACAAGGCGAAACCACACATCACTGGCCCGTATGGAAGTAGCGTCGAGTCCATTTCCCTCCAAACTAAGTGGCGATTTCTTCCGAATGATTCAATCCAGATGCTTCCCAGTTTTCCTTCGGCCGGCGAGTAAGAAGAAACAAAGATAATAACGGGGATGAATATCCCACCGGGATCCCGGAGAGTGTTTTCCGCGTGATATGTCACGGTGGCACGGAAAGATCCCATAGCGGCTGGGGAAGTGGAGGAGGGGGTAGGGAGGAGGAAACAACGCAATCATCTACTTTTGTTCACAGTCACAGAGTCAATCTTGACCAAGATCATTATACATTATAGACGCACGTGTCAAAAGCATTCGACAATGGTCAACACTTGGGAGGTAGATATTTGTCTCTGTGTTTTTGTCTCTGTGCGAGGGACAAGTCGGATTGAGTCTGGTGTATAATGTTGGATCTCCACTTTAGAATCCGCACTTAATTAACTCGACCTAGACTTTCCCCCCCTGTCAAAAACACCGGTTATTTTGTTAAAAAGAGACAGCGAGTGAACCGAAGCAGACACAGGACACATTTATCCATCTGCCCGTCCATCTACAGTATAATTGCCGTTATGACTGATTTGCCCAGTTCCTAGGTTAAATAAACATCGGATGTGAATTCTGTATCTTTTGTTGATTGCATAGCCTGCCCATTGTAACTGGTTTAAACAAAACTGACAGATAACTAACAGTCATTATTTAATTAAACGATTTCAATTCCCAGGAAGAATTCCAGCCAATAACTGGAGGCCACTTCCGCACGGTTTGTTTTAAAAAAAACATGACAATTCTCATTGCGATCGATGAGAACTGCAGTGGAGAGGGGAGGGGTGGGAGTGAGTCCCAAGGCTGAATGTTCTGCACTGTGTCGTTGGCAGGCAGCTTCAGCGGGACGTGTGTTTTCGCTTCTGACAGAGACTCCGTTCACGGAAGCGAGTAAGAGCCGGAGTCTGGTGCCTGTTGGTTCAATCCCTGGAGAGCAGGGAGTTGGTTTGAAGCGGTGTTTTCAGGACCATGCTGATAGGAATCCTACAATCCTGCTCTGGGATCTGCGCGTACTTCTTAACCAGCGGAGGCGTCAGTGTCCCGGTGTAAAGACCACTCACATTTCCAAGGGCCTAGGAGAAAAGTGAATACATGGGGGTGGGAGGGGAGGAGTGGAGGGTGTTCTCTGGAGTGGTTCGGTCCCCATCTTCCGCACTTGTTTGGGTCACTGGGCTGCACCCATTCTGGTCTGCCGGGTTTAATACATTTCCAAGCGGGATTCCTAGGAGGTTCGGTATTGGGATAGAGCACCTGCAGGCACTTTCACTGACGGAACTGGATTTAATTTAATTGAAGAAAACACAACGGATTTCCAGGGCGCCAGGGAGAAAGCGGGCTTTGGGGCTAATGAGATGACTCATTCAGAGGGTCAGCACAGACACGATGGGCCGAATAGTCGCATGCCTTGCCGCGATGTGGAGATAAAAACAGCATCTGACCAGGCTGAGATAGAAACTCTTAACTGGTCAACATGGACACTAGTTTGGCATAGAACATCATTACGGGGGGGGGGGGGGGGGGGCAGGGGTTGGTGAATGGGCCGAATGGCGTTCCCGCTGTAGCTGTTCCTGGTGTGATTTAGCTATCGCTGTAAGGTGTACCCAGCTGGGTACAGTGGAGGCGGACCGTTTGATAAAGTTGTTGGGAGTTCCCTTTCTCTTGCTAGAGTTACAGCAACCCACAGTGTGGCTGCAGGAGAGGGAGGGAAGGTAACTCTTCCCCTGAGAATACCGCAGAGGCTTATCGACCTGATCTCACTTGCTGCTTCTTCCAAACGGACGGTTGCATTGCCCCGGTCCGGGAATGGATTTATTCTGAAGAAAGCTATCTCTAGTTTTCTCTCCACCAGTTGCTGCCAGATCTGCTGAGTTTCTCCAGCAATTTCAGATTTATGTGTAAGGGGTTTTTAGCGTCGCTTTCAGATTTGCAGTATCCGCAGTAGTTGGTGTTTCGGTATGTAGTGTTGGTGGCGATTTCCAGGACTGAGGGGGGGACTCACTGGACAACGGACAGAAGCCGTCAACTGTGAGGTGGAGGAGGGGGGGAATGGGGGGGGGGGGGGATGAATTTCATATGCACCCCTCCCCACACCCCAAACACACCTCTTTCTTTACACCCGCAGTTCAGTTCTCAGCGTTATGACAGGGCAGCAGGTCTTGCAGGTTAACTTTAGTGCTTTTGGGAGTTGAGTTGCTGATGTGACTGCTTGCAGTCTGAAACAGAGATTGGGGAATGCGCTACTGAACCCTCCCTCTCAGGGGGCAGACTGATCTCCAGGGCCAGGCATTTTGTTGGGGTTGTGTGGTGGTTCAGTACAGACACACCCACCGTCGTCTTCCTCATCAATGACGCCAAATAAGGTTAGGGTATCTGGTCGGCATGGATGAGTTGGACCGAAGGGTCTGTTTCCGTGCTGTATAACTCTATGACCCTCTGAATAAATATGGGATCCGTTTGCTCAACTCTCTCTTTCACAACCCCGAACGAACTCATGCACTGGCCCTGAACAGGGTGATTTTTGGGCGGCGAGGCAAAAAGTGAGGACTGCAGATGCTGGAGATCAGAGTATCGATCAGAGTGGGGCTGGAAAAGCACAGCAGGTCAGGCAGCGTCCGAGGAGCAGGAAAATCCTGGTGTTTAGCACCGCTCAGGCTCCTTCCTTTTTCAGTTCGGTTGAGGAGCATCCTTCCTCCCAAAGGACCTGGTTTAACAGAACGCTGTCTTTCCACCCCTCCCCTCACCAATGTACAGCAACAGTCTAAGCCACTTCACTGTGATAAAACAGTCTCACATTCTTGCCATTCTCACAATGAGGGAGTTCCTCCCAAACTCCCAGTGGGAATTTATGTAGTGACTTTCTGATCCCTAATGCTGGCGAATTTCTCCCTGGCCATGCTCGTCTTTCCCAGTCTAAAGCGTTTAATTACATCACACCCCGACCTTCCTTTTTCACTCAGGGGAGGGGATAAAATAACATCCTGCCCCATTCGGCTCGATTCAGAGCCATCACTTTCTTTCGAATGCCCTGGGCTGCAGTGTCAGCTCCTGCAGTGTAAGGTGTGTTCCCGGTTTGTCTGAGATGAGAAAAATTCCCACAGCGCCTGGTGATTGCCCCTCAGCAGTCGGTTCACTTTGTGGGCACAGAGGGACTTCAGTAAGTCCGGCAACCAGTGTCGAGATTGGAAGGCGGTTTTGTTTGAATGGGAACGGCACTAGCGCCATACTCACGCCCTGTCAGCTTTGTAAAATCCAACTCAGGCCCGAACGATTTCTTGACTAAGCGTTTTTAACATGCAAATTTTTGTGTTCGCCAATCTAGTACATTCTCTATACTTTCCCTGAATCTCGAAACACTTGGAATAAATCAATGCAAAATTGAATTTGAAACTCACATCGGTTCACTTTATTTTCCGTTTCTCTCCCAAATCTCCTTAATTCACAAACAGCATGTTTTTAACTGCGGATTTTACACCCAAGTTGATTGTCACGACTGTTCGACAGGATTTGCATAATTTACGATTTTTTTGGGGGGGGGGAAGAAAGAATAGGAAGCCACTTTCTTTAAAGCTGCCCCTGCGCACCTCAAGAGACAACAGGCGATGTTTGCAGAGTTTGACTTGGTTTAACCAGAACAATACAGTGATTATGGAGTGCAGCCCCTCCATAGAAACCGAGACAAAAGCCGTCACTTTAAAAGCATTTTTACGGCTCCTCTGTGCTCAATCCTTAGCGGCGGAAGCGGCCCGCGGAAATTGTTGTCGTAGCTTTATTCCAATAATTTCTCCAGGAAGTCGATAAGATTTTATGGACAGGGATCTGATTCCAGGATTTCCCTGTCTGCCCAGCTCAGCGCTGCTTGAAGCTCATTCTGAGTTGTACAGCAACATCCTGAGGCTGGGACCACGTGGGGAAAATGGACCGTCCGTTTGGTTCAAGCCAATGTCCCACTCCTCGTTTCCGGGAGGCACTCACACACCACCTACCTCCCACCC
>NW_025198405.1:0-5569 GCF_004010195.1 Chiloscyllium plagiosum
TCCACAAATATTCACTCCCCCTTCCACTGACACTCAGTGGCAGCTGTGTGCACTATCCACAAGATGCACGAGAGTAATTCTCGCATGGTCCTGAGTCTGCACCTTCCAAACATACGACCAATACCATATATGAGGACAAGGAAGTTCCCTTCAAGTCACTCACCATCCTGTCTTGGAAATACATCGCCATTTCTTCAGTGTCACTGGGTAAAAATCCTGGATCCCCTCCCTAACAGACCCCTCCCTTTTGAATTTCAAGCTCTCAACCTTCTGATGTTGAGACTTTATTCACAGCAATGATCACTGTTTTATTAGTGGAATGGAAAACTTGTGTAATAACTTGCTCAATGGTATTTGACAGGATCTCAACTGCTTGTTCTGGAATCAATTGAAGTACCTTTTTTCTTTCCCTGATGCAGTACAGTCACTGGTAATGTTTGAAAGAGTATCTGGCAGTAAACCTACCATGTCAGACAGTCTCTCTCCATGATGGGCCAGATACTGCAGAGATCGACCCTGTTATGAAAAATCTCTTCTACTAAGGAGCGTAGGGCACTTTGGTTTAATCCATTGAAAGCAGGATGTCCTACATACTCAGACACAAGCTAAACCTAAATTCTTGGCATGAAACATAATGTTTAGCTTCAATGAAGTTCAGCTGAATAACCAGAGCTGAATCTAGCTTAGATCTTATGGAGTACGGGGAAAACTAGCCATTTGGGTAAAGAACTGGCTCAAAGGTAAAAGACAGAGGGTGGTGGTGGAGGGTCATTTTTCAAACTGGAGGCCTGTGACCAGTGGAGTGCCACAAGGATTGGTGCTGGGTCCACTATTTTTTCAACTTTTTGTATAAATGATTTGGATGTGAGCATAAGAGGTACGGTTAGTAAGTTTGCAGATGACTCCAAAATTGAAGGTGTAGTGGACAGCGAAGAGGGGCAGATGGGTGACCTTATAGAGGTTTACAAAATTAAAGGGTCTGGATAAGGTAAACAGGCAAAATCTTTTCCCTGGGGTCAGGGAGTCCAGAACGAGAGGGCATAGGTTTCTGGTGAGGGGAAAGATGAGAGCCAAGGGGCAACTTTTTCATAGACGGGATAAGTGTATGGAATGAGCAGCCAGAGGAAGTGGTGGAGGCTGGTACAATTGCAGCATTTGGATGGGTATATGAATAGGAAGGGTTTGGAGGGATATGGGCCGGGTGCTGGAAGGTGGGACTATCTGGTTGGCATGGACAGGTTGGACCGAAGAGTCTGTTTCCATGCTATACGCTGACTCTATAACCGCTTTAGCAAGGAACTAAGTTGTATGCTGTTACAAATTGACTGACTGACTATTTAAAAACTATTTAAATAGACGATCTTGAATTGCTTTTGGAGCTTGAGATGACACTTGATATTTGTCTCCTCCTTCTCTTCCCTTCCCCTCCCTAGTCCCCTTACTTTGACCGGGATGATGTTGCCCTGTGTCACTTTGCTGAGTTCTTCAAGGAGCAGGCCCATGAGGAACGGGAACACGCTGAGAAACTGATGGCATTCCAGAATAAATGTGGAGGCAGAGTCCTCCTGCAGGATGTCAAGTTGGGTTTATTGTAGATGGACAGTAATTCTGAGAATTAAATTGCTTCAGATCAGTATCCATGGTTTTTACGTTAATTCTGATATCACAGTTCTCTAAATTTAGTGTAGAATGTGAAGCCCCTACATTTCTCTCCCCTCCAGAAGCCAGAGCAGGATGAGTGGAGCAATGGTCTGGAGGCAATGCAGAGAGCTCTGCAGATGGAGAAGGATGTGAACCAGAGTCTGCTGGATCTGCACAAACTCTCCTCTGGCCACACGGACCCTCATGGGAGTTCCTGATGTATTTATGTCTGGGCTGTTGTCTTAAATGGATCAGACATTTGGTCCTTTAGCCTCTGATTTCTATGTAAATGGTGGTGAGTGCAGTATGGGAGTGGACCACGCTTCTGGTGTAGCCCAGATCTGAGCACTTTCTAAAGGCTCTTCAGCAATCTGTCACATCACTTAACTGTCCACCCTCCACGTTGAGGGGAATGTCATTCTTGGAGAAAAGTCAAGTTGATCTTGACATAATCAGATTTTCTCTTTCCCTTCCAGCTGTGTGACTTCCTGGAGAGGCACTACTTGGATGAGCAAGTGAAGATGATCAAGAAGCTGGGAGATGACATCACCAACCTGAAGAGACTGGGAGCCCCTGAGAATGGCCTGGGAGAGTACCTGTTTGACAGGCTTACCCTGGGGGAGAGTGACTGAACTGACTGCAGGGAGCAAGACTTTTTTTCACTCCATGAATGAGATCTATAGAATCTGAAGCTGTAGAAGTAGCTCACTGTCCTGGGCTTGATTATGGAATGTACCAACTGTAAATAAACTGCTCATTGTTGGATTGTTTTTTGCTGACAGTAGGTCAAACTGTGTATACAGGTCTGTACTGTGACTTGCTATCAGAGGATCTCTTTGTCCAGATCAGTAATTAAATCCAGTCCAAATTACTTCATCTGACACCAACTATGTGGTGTGGATATAAGACCAAGTACAGAGCTGAGTATATGGAGTAAATGTTTACTCCATTACAGTGGGAGACTGGCACTACCAGATTCTGATCGTGAAGAGGAGTTTTACAAAATTCTTCCTAACTGGACAAGTACAAGGGCCAGTGCCACTGGCAATAACTGTGCTAACACTATCCAACCATCACCAGTTAGATTAAAACCTCCAGCTGTTTTGGTTTTTCAAATCCACAACCAACTTCCCCACTCCTTGCATCCTCAATTAGAGCAGGTTTTGCAGTAAGTTCTCTCTGAAATCACAACTGTAATAAATTTGCTGGTTTTCTTGGAAGCAAAGCCTGGAGGCTTATCTCCATAGCTCATTAAGCTGTGTTCGAAGTGTTGAGGATGTTGGCCTGTTAATATTATGATCTAAGCTGCAGCGTTGGAATTTTTTGTCAACTTTAGAGCTTTCCAGGTTTAGGTAATCTGAAAACTTAGTGAATCTCGGGAATGTCACAGTAGTCTTAACATGTGATAGACCTAGGCCCTCCCCCCAATCCACAATTACTGCATTAGACTCAATGGGGAAGTTTCACCCTACACAGTGAGAACCTGCAAAATGTGCAAGAGTGGCTGCTTGGACAATGCTGAACACAGCCATAATGTTCACGATTTGAAATAAACTAATGCTCTTTCCAAGCCTCCCTATAACCTAGACAGGTAATCCTCAACATCAGCCAGGTTAAGATATTGGCAGGAGTGGAGTCTGTGGAACTATGCTCCATTAACCAATTTAGACGGGGCATTGTGAATTCAACGTGGACTGAAGTAAATGCTTCACCTTCACCCTCCTCCACATCCAAATATTTTTCTCCTCAGTCAGTTCGGCAAACCAATAGTAAGGGTTTCCCATGATGCTACTTTTGTATTTAGGTGCTTTGCAGTACTTTATCGCCACATGTCCCTTCCACCTCATGCTTATCTCCATTTCTTTCACCATCCTGTATACGTGGATGGAGATGCTGACGGCAGTTAGCCGCGGTCTAAGGCAGTGAAGGTGATGACCTAATGCCATCAGCATGAGACCCGGGCGGGGGGGGGCCTGTGTTCATTTCCAGCCATTGCAGCTGGTGCAATTTGTATTCAGTAAAAATCTGGAGTCCCGTCTAAAGAAGACCATGAAGCTGTTAGGAGAAAGTGAGGAATGCAGATGCTGGGGATCAGAGTCAAAACATGTGGTGCTGGAAAAGCACAACAGGTCAGGCAGCATCTGAGGAGCAGGAGAACATTACAGCGCAGTATAGGCCCATTGGCCCTCGAGTTGACATTTCGGGTATCAGTCTTTCATCCTGATGGAGGGCTCATACCACAAACATCAATTCCCCTGCTCCTCGGATGCTGACTGACCTGCTGTGCTTTTCTAGCACCACATTCTGTGACCAGGAAGCTGTTCATTGTCAGGGAGAATCCCGACCTGGTACACAAATGCTCTTCAGGGAAAGAAATCTGCTGTCCTTACCTGAGCTGGCCTGCACGGGACTCCAGACTCACCTACAGCAATATGATTGGCTCCACGGATGGGATAAATGCTGGCCTGGCCATTACCCACATCCCATAGAATAGAATGTTAGGAATTTGATGGGGACGGCAATGAAATGAGATATTAATGTTCTTGTAACTCACAAAGATGTTTACAGTTCTATTTCCTCCCTGCCATTGTGAAGAAATCATCTGTAAGAATTTGTTTTTCACCACCTTGATTTTGTTTTGAATCTATCCCCATCCCTGCTCCCTACTAAATTAGGGATACTAAATTCAATGTAATCTTAGATAAAGGATCTGTCAATAGTTACCCCCAGAGCCAGTACCCAAAGGCATTTTTCAAAGTCTCAGTTGATCATTGAGTGACCATGTGACGTCCATCCATTTGGATAAGGTCTTTGTGACCGCTGGATATCAATACGTTTTGGATCCTTTTTGACCAGAATGTGTGTAAAAACATGAATACAGTTTCTGGTCAGACACATCAACTTTTCCCACAGGCATCTTTCACAAGAGGCTTCTCACTGTGATGTTATTGGTGGCTCCAGATGTGAATCAAAGCCACTCTGTCAGGCCTATCTAACACTGAGGTTAATCAAAGGGAACACATCTCCACCTCACCCTGCACTTGAACACTTTTGATTTAAAAAAGCAAAATCCTGCAGAAAATGGAAATCTGGAACCACAGCAGAAAGTGTTGAAGAATCTCAGCAGAGCTGCCAGCCTCACTGGAGAGAGAAACAGAGTTAATAATTTGAGTCACATTTTGATTCAGTCATTGGACTTAACATTAACTCTATGCTTCCTCCCACAGATTCTGCCAGACCCATGTAGACTCTCCAGCATGTTCTGGTTTTATTTCTCATCTGCTCTTACATAGTAGCTTATAATTTCTCATAAAGTGAAGCGGTCCATGTCCATATACAGCAAGGCTTGGACAATATCCAGGTTCAGACTGACAATTTATATTTGAGCCATACAAGTACCAGGCAACGGTCACCTCCACCAAAGGAGAATCTAACCATTACCCCAAGACATTCAATAACATTACCGTGACTCAATCCCCCACTATCAATATCCTGGGATTACCATTGACCAGAATATGAACGGGACCGTTCAGTTAAAATCACTGAGGCTAGGGATCCTGCAGCAAGTAACCAATCTCTGACTCCCAATAGCCTGTCTCCCACCTTCAAAACACAACTCAGGAGTGAGATGGAATACTCCCTACTTACCTGAATGAGTACATCTCCAACAACATACAAGAAGCTCAACACCATCCAGGACAAAGCAGCCCACTTGACTGGCACCACATCCACAAATATTCACTCCCCCTTCCACTGACACACAGTGGCAGCTGTGTGTACTTATCCACAAGATGTACGAGAGTATTTCGCTCCCGGACCTGAGTCTGCACCTTCCAAACACACGACCGATACCATATATAAGGACAAGGAAGTTCGCTCCAAGTCACTCACCATCCTGACTTGGAAATACATTGGCGTTTCTTCAGTG
>NW_025198406.1:0-2938 GCF_004010195.1 Chiloscyllium plagiosum
CTCTTGTCAGACCATATTTGGAGTATTGTGCGCAGTTTTGAGCCCCATGTCTCAGGAAGGATGTGCTGACCTTGAAATGGGTTCACAGGAGGTACATGGGAATGGTCCCAGGAATGAAAAGCTTAACATATGAGAACGTTTGAGGACTCTGGGTCTGTTCTTGATGAAGTTCAGAGGGATGTGGGGGTATCTAATTGAAACATACAGAACACTAAATGACTTGGACAGTGCTGATGGTGAGAAGTCTTCCATTGGTAGGATACTCTAGGACCCAAGGTTACAACCTCAGAGTAAAGGGAAATCCTTTTAGAACGGACGTAAGGCGAAACGTCTTCAGCCAGAGAGTGGAGGATCTATGGAATTCATTTTCACAGAAGGCAGTGGAGATCAGGTCATTGTGTATATTTAAGACAAAGATAGATAGCTTCTTGAGTATCAAAGTGATCAAGAGTTACAGGGAGAAAGCAGGAGAATGGTGTTTAGAAACATTTCAGCCATAATAAAATAGTGAATCAGACTCCATGGACTGAATGTCCTAATTTCTGTTCCTATATCCGATGATCTTACGGTCGTAAGCCACAGTCTATTGCACCCTCTCTCTCTCTTTGTCCCTCCTGACAGCAAAATGTGAGTAAAAAATCCCTGAGTCATCTTTACCAAATTTGGAGGATTCCTGTTGAGGATTCATGGGAATCGCTCCACTGATTGAAGGAAAGATAATTCTGCCAAATCCAACTGTTCAGGAAGAAGTCTCATACCAGCAGCTTGTTTAAGTAGAATAATGTCGGAGACAGAGTATCAGTTGGGACACATTATCTCTTTTAAATTTGAAATGAGTTCAACTGCTATGAAACTCTGGAAACATTTTCCTATTCTTTTTCCTCTTCAGACAAGCGCGATTGTGTATGTGTCTGTACGTGTGTGATTCTGTGTCTCACATTTTTCGAGACAATGACCTTGGTTACACTTCAAACCTGTTGTAACCAGTGGAGACGTGGGGCTGGAAAAGGAAACAGTGACCTTCCAACGTTGGTCGGAGCAGAAATAAGAAATTCACACGGGCTGTTCAAATGGGAATTCTCTTCCCAGAGGTTTAAGCCCAAGGTGGCAGCTCAATACCACCACTTCCAGCATAATTAGTCATGGTCCATAAATGTTGGCCGATCAACAACACCCACATTCCATGAACAAATCTAAAATGATAAACTGCAGCAGAATTAATTGGATGGGAACAAGACTGATAGATAAATGCCTGTTGCCTTCCAGAATTGTGCTGCCTGTGTACTTTGGCTTTGTGCAGTTTCCTCATATTGTGCCTGGGTGTTTGCATTTAGTCAAAGTTGTGTTTTGCAACATTTGACAGACATGTGAATGGAGGAATATTGTGGACAGACAGAGAAGAGCTGCGGAGACCACAATCAGATCAGCCATGATCTTACTGTCTGGCCGATCAATGACAAAGTGTCTAATGACCCACTCCTGCTCCTCAGGTCTCTGTTTCTATGTTCCACCCAGTCCTTAAAACCACCTGTAAAGTGAAGATAGAGAACACTTGCTCCAAAAGCCTGGTCTGCAGTATTACCGGATATCATTCAGTCCCTCAACACTGTGTGGCTTGCTGTGGGTTGGAAAATGTGATGGGAAATCCAAGCTGGATATGAAAGTGGTCTCCTATCTCTTTAAAAAGTTTCTCCTCTCTGCAAGTGGTGTTTCATTTGTTGGTCATGTTGTAGACCCAGATTCGCAGTGAATATTGGGCCCATATCCCTCCCAGAGATGGCTCGCAAAATTATTTTCTCTTACTGTCCTCAACATTCAATAACAACACTGATAGGAAAATTACAACCATTCACTTTCCAAAGACAGAATATGAGAACATAAAAACAGGAATATGTAATTTGGATGCTCACGCCATTGTATGCTATCATGGCCAACCTACTGTTGGCATTAACTCTTCTTTAATGTGCAATTCTTCATACCCCTCGGCTCTCTGACAGGTCAAAAATCCATCTACCTCCTCTTTAAATACTTTTAGTGATATCGCTACCCTAACTTTCTAGACCTGAGAATTCCTGACATTCACTACCGTCTATGAAAATAAAACATTCTCCACACAGACACCATCACGTATAACAGTTAAAATGGTGTTTTACTGACCTACCCATGTATGAGGATCTGATCCTGATATCAAGGCAGGATTTGACTGAAGATTTTATCCTCAGAAGCACTTAAATATCCAGAATCATGCATCCCGAATAAAAATAAAAATACAAGCCTTGGAATTTATCATCTTATTAGTGTCTGCGTAGAACATAACAAGTGATTATCCAACACCATCAATTTTCAATGCAATGACCTCTTATTCTCTGACAGTGCTACAGATTAACCTTCACTCACTCCTCTTTTACCATCAGCCCAGGGATTAGTCTCGTGAAATTCCTTTACACAGCCTCTATTGCAATGAGATAATTCCTTTTAAATGAGGAACAATCTGTCCATAATACCCCAAATACTGCCTCAACTACACCCTCAGTGATGATCACAATAATTCCTTTCCCTCACTTACTGGTCTCCAGATCTTTATTATGACATAAAAACCCATTCATTCTCTATGCACTGCCACTGTTGTGGAATTTACAAGTTCCTTAAATCTGTATGTCAGCATCAGTAAAGCCAGCACCAGAGGTGCCCATGGAGATGAACATCACTCTTGGGAATAGACTCAGTCAAAAAGAATGCACTTGAAATAGGGAATGGTCACCTACCTGAATGCAAATGAAGTGTAGGAATAAGGAAAACAGGCAGAGGAAGGGAGCTAACTTTACTTTTGTTCTTCTCTCACAGGATGTGTGCAGCCATGGTCAGGCCAGCATGTTATGCTGATCTTGAACTGAGTGACTGGTTCAGCTGTTCCACAGGACAGCAAAGAGTAAAACTG
>NW_025198406.1:4348-5569 GCF_004010195.1 Chiloscyllium plagiosum
GGCAGAAGATGAGGTGTTACTGGATACATCCTTCTCAACCATCTCCAGCTTAATAATCTCCTTCCTATAACAGAACTGCACATAGTACTTCAGAAGAGGCTTTATCAATGTCCAGCACAATCTCAGCATGACTTCCCAACTTCTAACCTTAAAGGTCTGAGCAATAAAGTAACCTTAAACACCCTGCGCCACAAACTTCAAAGAATTACACCTGCACCCCGGGTCCCTCTTTTCTATATAACGACCAAAGCCCAGCATTCATTGTGTAAGCCATCCCCTTGTTTGTTTTACCAAAATGCAATACCTCACATGTATCCATGTTAAAGCCCATTTGCCACACCTCAGTCCAGTGAATGATATTACTGCCCCGTCATACTTACTCTTCGGATTAAAACGACACTCCCCTCTCCAGAAGGCCTACAGACACCAGTCTTGAGTTTCCCAAAGACCCAGAGCATGGTTTGCCTTGTGCAGGCAGAGGGAGGAGTCAGTAAGCAAAAGCAGGAAAGGAATCAGTTGCCTTGTATCAATGAATGATTTTAGGAAGAGAGAAGCCATATGTTAGAGATTTGAAATAATGACCGGTGTTTTGGGCCTAGAATTGTGCTCCTTCCTCATCTCTGGTGTTCAGTATGGATATCTACTCGACATCCTTCATAGTGCAGAGTGTGTGTGCAGGATTTCTTTCCCTGATATAGCAGACTACGGATAACAGCCATTTAATCCAGTAATGATAGCCAAGATCTTCATAGTTTATCTCAATGGCACAGCAAATGCACTCAACATCCTATAGTTAAGGCTAATAACTTGTATTTTTTCAATGAGAAATGTCCCCTGTATAATTTGGTAAAATTAACTAGAATTTAATAAATCTATACACTTAAAATATGACCCAAAATCTGAGCATGGTTTAGGCCTTGTTTAATGGATGGTGCCCTCGTTTCTGAGGCGGAACTCTGGATTTGATTCCAGTCCATCAATGTCTGGTAGTGCCCCTATCTCTGGAGAATGTGGTGTATATTCATGTCCTGTGGAGGTGTGTCACAGCATGTTACAACAGGCTGACGAACAAACACACAGGAGCATCATGTTGCAGCTTCAGTGGCTAATGCTGAATGATGGTAGTCTCCCTATCACTGGGACGAAAACTTCAGTTTCAATTCCCATAAGGCTGTTTCATAATGTGTTTGAACAAGTTGATAAAACTCTTTTTGGGATCGT
>NW_025198407.1:0-5570 GCF_004010195.1 Chiloscyllium plagiosum
AGGGGTCAGTGTGTGTGGGACTGTAGCCCGACACGTCAGTGTGGGACTGTACCCTGACAGGGGTCAGTGTGTGTGGGACTGTACCCCGACAGGAGTCAGTGTGGGACTGTACCCCAACATGGGTCTGTGTGTGTGGGACTGTACCCAGACAGGAGTCAGTGTGTGTGCGACTGTACCCTGCCAGGAGTCAGTGTGGGACTGTACCCCGACAGGAGTTAGTGTGGGACTGTACCCTGACAGGGGACAGTGTGTGTGGGACTGTACCCCGACAGGAGTTAGTGTGGGACTGTACCCTGACAGGGGTCAACCCAGACAGGAGTCAGTGTGTGTGCGACTGTACCCTGCCAGGAGTCAGTGTGGGACTGTACCCCGACAGGAGTTAGTGTGGGACTGTACCCTGACAGGGGACAGTGTGTGTGGGACTGTACCCCGACAGGAGTTAGTGTGGGACTGTACCCTGACAGGGGACAGTGTGTGTGGGACTGTACCCCAACATGAGTCAGTGTGTGTGGGACTGTACCCAGACAGGAGTCCATGTGTGTGTGACTGTACCCCAACAGGGGTCAGTATGGGACTGTACCCCGACAGAAGTCAGTGTGGGATTGTACCCTGACAGGAGTCAGTGTGGGACTGTACCCCAACATGAGTCAGTGTGCGTGGGACTGTACCCCGACAGGAGTCAGTGTCTGTGGGACTGTACCCCAACATGAGTCAGTGTTTGTGGGACTGTACCCAGACAGAGGTCAGTGTGTGTGGGACTGTACCCCAACATGAGTCAGTGTCTGTGGGACTGTACCCTGACAGGAGTCAGTGTGGGCCTGTACCCCAACATGAGTCAGTGTGCGTGGGACTGTACCCCGACATGAGTCAGTGTGGGACTGTACCCCAACATGAGTCAGCGTGGGACTGGACCCTGACAGGAGTCAGTGTGGGACTATACCCCAACAGGATTCAGTGTGGGACTGTACCCCGACATGAGTCAGTGTGTGTGGGACTGTACCCAGACAGGAGTCAGTGTGTGTGCGACTGTACCCCGACAGGTCAGTGTGGGACTGTACCCTGACAGGAGTCAGTGTGGGAATGTACCCCGACATGAGTCAGTGTGTGTGGGACTGTATCCTGACAGGGGTCAGTGTGTGTGGGACTTTACACCAACAGGAGTCAGTGTGGGACTGTACCCCAACATGAGTCTGTGTGTGTGGGACTGTACCCTGACAGGAGTCAGTGTGGGACTGTACCCTGACAGGGGTCAGTGTGTGTGGGACTGTACACCAACAGGAGTCAGTGTGGGACTGTACCCCAACATGAGTCTGTGTGTGTGGGACTGTACCCAGACAGGAGTCAGTGTGTGTGCGACTGTACCCTGACAGGAGTCAGTGTGGGACTGTACCCCGACAGGAGTCAGTGTGGGACTGTACCCTGACATGAGTCAGTGTGTGTGGGACTGTACCCAGACAGGGGTCAGTATGTGTGGGACAGTACCCCGACAGGGGTCAATGTGGGACTGTACCCTGACAGGGGTCAGTGTGTGTGGGACGGTACCTCGACAGGAGTCAGTGTGTGTGGGACTGTAGCCTGACAGACGTCAGTGTGGGACTGTACCCTGACAGGGGTCAGTGTGTGTCTGTACCCCAACATGAGTCAGTGTGTGTGGGACTGTATCCTGACAGGGGTCGGTGTGTGTGGGACTGTACCCAGACCGGAGTCAGTGTGTGTGGGACTGTACCCCGACAGGAGTCATTGTGTGTGGGACTGTACCCAACAGGGTCAGTGTGTGGGGGTCGGTACCCAGACAGGAGTCAGTGTGTGTGTGACTCTACCCCGACAGGAGTCAGTGTGGGACTGTACCCTGACAGGAGTCAGTGTGGGACTGTATCCCGACAGGTGTCAGTGTGTGACTGTACCCCAACATGAATTAGTGTGTGTGCGACTGTACGACGACAGGAGTCAGTGTGGGACTGTACCCTGACAGGAGTCAGTGTGTGTGGGACTGTACCCTAACATGAGTCAGTGTGTGTGGGACTGTACCCCGACAGGAGTCAGTGTGTGTGGGACTGTACCCTAACATGAGTCAGTGTGGGACTGTACCCAGACAGGAGTCAGTGTGTGTGCGATTGTACCCCCACAGGAGTCAGTGTGGGACTGTACCCTGACAGGAGTCAGTGTGTGTGGGACTGTACCCAGACAGGAGTCAGTGTGGGACTGTTCCCTGATAGGGGTCAGTGTGGGACTGTACCCCAACATGAGTCAGTGTGTGTGGGACTGTACCCCGACAGGAGTCAGTGTGTGTGGGACTGTACCCCAACATGAGTCAGTGTGGGACTGTACCCAGACAGGAGTCAGTGTGTGTGCGACTGTACCCCGACAGGAGTCAGTGTGGGACTGTACCCTGATAGGGGTCAGTGTGGGACTGTACGTAGACATAAGGCAGTGTGTGTGGGACTGTATCCCGACAGGGGTCAGTGTGTGTGGGACTGTACCCAGACAGGAGTCAGTGTGTGTGCGACTGTACCCCGACAGGAGTCAGTGTGGGACTGTACCCTGACAGGAGTCAGTGTGTGTGGGACTGTACCCAGAATGGAGTCAGTGTGGGACTGTACCCTGATAGGGGTCAGTGTGGGACTGTACCCCGACATGAGTCAGTGTGTGTGGGACTGTATCCTGACAGGGGTCGGTGTGTGTGAGACTGTACCCAGACAGGAGTCAGTGTGCGTGGGACTGTACCCCGACGGGAGTCAGTGTGGGACTGTAGTATCCTGACAGGTGTCAGTGTGGGACTGTACCCCAACATGAATTAGTGTGTGTGCGACTGTACAACGACAGGAGTCAGTGTGGGACTGTACCCTGACAGGAGTCAGTGTGGGACTGTACCCTGACAGGGGTCAGTGTGTGCGGGACTGTACCCAGACAGGAGTCAGTGTGGGACTGTACCCAGACAGGAGTCAGTGTGGGACTATACCCCGACAGGAGTCAGTGTGTGTGGGACTATACCCCGACCGGAGTCAGTGTGGGACTGTACCCCAACATGAGTCAGTGTGTGTGGGACTGTACCCAGACAGGAGTCAGTGTATGTGCGACTGTACCCAGACAGGAGTCAGTGTATGTGCGACTGTACCCAGACAGGAGTCAGTGTATGTGCGACTGTACCCAGACAGGAGTCAGTGTATGTGCGACTGTACCCAGACAGGAGTCAGTGTATGTGCGACTGTACCCAGACAGGAGTCAGTGTATGTGCGACTGTACCCAGACAGGAGTCAGTGTATGTGCGACTGTACCCAGACAGGAGTCAGTGTATGTGCGACTGTACCCAGACAGGAGTCAGTGTATGTGCGACTGTACCCAGACAGGAGTCAGTGTATGTGCGACTGTACCCAGACAGGAGTCAGTGTATGTGCGACTGTACCCAGACAGGAGTCAGTGTATGTGCGACTGTACCCAGACAGGAGTCAGTGTATGTGCGACTGTACCCAGACAGGAGTCAGTGTGGGACTGTACCCTGACAGGAGTCAGTGTGGGACTGTATCCCGACAGGGGTCAGTGTGTGTGGGACTGTACCCTGACAGGAGTCAGTGTGGGACTGTACCCCAGCATGAGTCAGTGTGTGTGGGACCGAACCCCGACATGAGTCAGTGTGGGACTGTACCCTGACAGGAGTCAGTGTGGGGGACTGTACCCAGACAGCAGTCAGTGTGTGTGTGACTGTACCCCGATGGGAGTCAGTGTGGGACTGTACCCTGACAGGAGTCAGTGTGGGACTATACCCCAACAGGAGTCAGTGTGGGACTGTACACCGACAGAAGTCAGTGTGGGACTGTACCCCAACATGGGTCAGTGTATGTGGGACTGTACCCAGACATGTGTCAGTGTGTGTGGGACTGTACACTGACAGGAGTCAGTGTGGGACTGTACCCAGACAGGAGTCAGTGTGGGACTGTACCCCGACAGGAGTCAGTGTGTGTGGGACAGTACCCCGACAGGAGTCAGTGTTTATGGGACTGTACCCAGACAGGAGTCAGTGTGTGTGCGACTGGACCCCGACAGCAGTCAGTGTGGGATTGTACCCCAGCATGAGTCAGTGTGTGTGGGACTGTACCCTGACAGGAGTCAGTGTGTGTGGGACTGTACCCAGACAGGAGTCAGTGTGTGTGCGACTTTACCCCGACAGGAGTCAGTGTGGGACTGTACCCAGACAGGAGTCAGTGTGTGTGTGATTGTACCCCGATGGGAGTCAGTGTGGGACTGTACCCTGACAGGAGTCAGTGTGGGACTGTACCCCGACAGGAGTCAGTGTGGGACTATACCCCGACAGGAGTCAGTGTGGGACTGTACCCTGACCGGAGTCAGTGTGGGACTGTACCCCGACAGGAGTCAGTGTGTGTGGGACTGTACCCCGACATGAGTCAGTGTGGGACTGTACCCCGACAGGAGTCAGTGTGTGTGGGACTGTACCCCGACAGGAGTCAGTGTGTGTGCAACTGTACCCCGACATGAGTCAGTGTGGGACTGTACCCTGACAGGAATCGGTGTGGGACTGTACCCCGACAGGAGTCAGTGTGTGTGGGACTGTACCCAACAGTGTCAGTGTGTGGGGGACTGTACCCAGACAGGAGTCAGTGTGTGTGCGACTGTACCCCGACAGGAGTCAGTGTGGGACTGTACCCTGACAGGAGTCAGTGTGGGACTGTACCCCAACATGAGTCAGTGTGGGACTATACCCCAACAGGAGTCAGTGTGGGACTATACCCCAACAGGAGTCAGTGACTATACCCCAACAGGAGTCAGTGTGGGACTATACCCCAACAGGAGTCAGTGCAGGACTGTACCCCAACATGAGTCAGTGTGTGTGGGACTGTACCCAGACAGGAGTCAGTGTGTGTGGGACTGTACACTGACAGGAGTCAGTGTGGGACTGTACCCTGACAGGAGTCAGTGTGGGACTGTACCCCACCAGAGGTCAATGTGGGACTGTACCCTAACAGGGGTCAGTGTGTGTGGGACTGTACCCCGACAGGAGTCAGTGTGGGTGCGACTCTACCCTGACAGGGGTCAGTGTGTGTGGGACTGTACCCCAACAGGAGTCAGTGTGTGTGGGACTGTACCCCGACAGGAATCAGTGTGTGTGGGACTGTACCCCAATTTGAGTCACAGCTACAGGAGAGATGTGAAGAAAATAAAGTGAGTGATTATAAGTCAGGGCGTTGGTCCTTGTTGACCTATTATGGCCAATGTCTGAGCGTTAATGCAGGAACCTGGAGAAATTGACGCAACAGTTTTTCTCACCAAAAGGTGAGTGTGTGATGAAAGCACAGATTAGTAATGAGCAGACAGACACAGACAGACAGACTCAGAGAGAGGGAGCTGTAGTGAATGAGGAGAGGAATCTGAGACACGAAGGTTTCCCTCACCTGGATCGATCTGCCATACCAGCAGATGCTGTGAGGTCACCAGCTTGAGAATGAAAAGGGCAGCAAGAGGTGCAGCTCCTGTCCATCGCTCCTTCATGGTGGGTCACTCTCTCACATCAGGCCAGCCCTGTGGAGTCAGAACAGCAGAGACAAACACTTTCACCA
>NW_025198408.1:0-2031 GCF_004010195.1 Chiloscyllium plagiosum
GGATGTTACAGGGTCAAGCCAGAATGGAATCTGGGAGAGGTAATAGCTGTGGATCATCAGCAGGATGTTACAGGGCCAATGAAATATGGAGAAGGTAATAATTGTTTGTGGTCTGCAGGATGTTATAGAACACAAGCAGGAGTGAAATCTTGAAGATGTAATCATTGTTTATGGTCTGCAGAATGCTGCAGAGACAAGCAGGAGTGACAACTGGAAGACATAATAGATGTTTATGATCTACAGATAGTTACAGAGACGAGGAGAAATGAAATCTAGAGGAGAATATAGATGTGTATGGTCTGCAGTATTTTACAGAGACAAGCAGGAATGAAATCTGGAAGAGGTAATGGGTGTTTATAATCTGCTGGATTAGATTAGATTACTTACAGTGTGGAAATAGGCCCTTCGGCCCAACAAGTCCACACCGACCCTCCGAAGAGCAATCCAATCAGATCCAATCCCTCACATTTTACCCCTTCACCTAACACTATGGGCAAATTAGCAAGGCCAATCAACCTAACCTGCACATCTTTGGACTGTATTAGGAACCCGGAGCACCCGGGTGAAACACACTCAGACACGGGGAGAATGTGCAAACTCCACGCAGACAGTCGCCCGAGGTGGGAATTGAACCCGGGTCTGTGGCGCTGTGAAGCAGCAGTCCTGACCACCGTGCCAACATGCCGCCCACAGAGACAAGCATGAGTGTAAGCTGGAAGAGGTCATTCGTGTTTATGGTCGTCAGGATGTTACAAAGACAAGCAGGGTGAAATATGGAAGAGGTAATAGGTGTTTATAATTTGCAGGAAATTACAGAGACAAGCAGGAGTGAAATATGGAAGTGATAATAGTTGTTTATAGTCTGCAGAAAGTTACAGGGACAAGCTGGAATGAAATCTGAAGAGCTCATAGTTGTTCATGACTGTGATGGAAGATGTCATTCGTGTTTATGGTCGGCAGGATGTTACAGCGACAAGCAGGAGTGAAATGTGGAAGAGGTAATACTTGTTTATGATCTGCAGGATGCTGCTGAGACAGGCAGGATTGAATTCTGGAAGAGTTAATAGTTGTTTATGTCCTGCAGAATGTTACTGAGACATGCAGGAGTGAAATCTGGAAGAGATAATAGATGTGTATAGGCTGCAAGACATTACACAGACAATTAGGAGTGAAAGCTGGAAGAGGTAATGTTTGTTTATAGTCTGTAGGATGTTACTCAGTCAAGCAGGAATGAAATCTAGAAGAGGGAATGGATGTGTATAATCTGCCAGATGTTGCAGACGTAAGCAGGAGTGAGTAATGGAAGTGATATAACTTGTGTATAATCTGCAGCAAGTTACAGAAAAAATCCGAAATGAAATATGTTTGAGGTAATTGCCGGATGTTAAACAAACAAGCAGGAGTGAAATCTTGAAGAGGCAATACTTGTTTATAATCGTCCGGATGGTAAAGAGACAAGCAGGAGAGAAATCTGGAAGAGGCAATAGTAGTTTATAATCTGCAGGATGTTGGAGAGGTAAGCAGGAGTGACATCCAGAAGAGGTAATAGTTGTTTATGGTCTGCAGGATATTGCAGAGACAAACCGGAGTGAAATCTGGAAGAGGTTCCATTTGTTTATCATCTGCAGAACATTATAGACACAAGCAGGAGTGAAATCTCGAAGAGTTAATAGTTGTTTGTGGTCTGCATGGTGTTACAGAGACAAGCAGGAGTGCAAAATGGAAGTGGTAATACTATTTTATGGTCTGGAGAATGATACAGAGGCAAGCAGGAGTGAAATCCACAAGAGGTAATAGTTGTTTATGTCCGGCAGGATGTTGCAGATTCAAGCAGGAGTGAACAATGGAAGTGGTAATACTTTTTAATAGTTTTTTGGATGTTACAGAGTCAAGCAGGAATGAAATCTGGATCCGGTAATAGTTGCTCATAATCTGCAGGATATTGCAGAGACAAGCAGGAATGAAATCTAGAGGAGGTCATAGATGTGTATGGTCTTCGGGATGTTACACAGACAAGCAGGAGTGAAATCT
>NW_025198408.1:3169-5571 GCF_004010195.1 Chiloscyllium plagiosum
TGAACCCGGGTCTGTGGTGCTGTGAGGCAGCAGTGCTAACCACCGTGCCACCATGCCACCCACAGAGACAAGCATGAGTGTAATCTGGAAGAGGTCATTCGTGTTTATGGTCTTCAGGATTTTACAGAGACAAGCAGGAGTGAAATCTGGAAGAGGTAATAGTTGTTTATAATCTGCAGGTATTTACAGAAACAAGCTGGAATAAAATCTGGAAGTGGTAATAGGTAATATGGTTTGTAGGAAGTTACAGGGACATGCAGGAATGAAATCTGAAGAGCTCATAGTTGTTTATGGTCTGCAGGATGTTACAAAAGAAAACAGGGGTGAAATCTGGAAGAGGTAATAGGTATTTATAATTTGCAGGAAATTAGAGACAAGCAGGAGTGAAATCTAGAAGCGATAATAATTTTTATGGTCTGCAGAATGTTACAGAGACAAGCAGGAGTGAAATGTGGAAGTGGTAATAGTTGTTTATGGTTTGCAAGAAGTTACAGGGACAAGCAGGAATGAAATCTGAAGAGCTCATAGTTGTTCATGGTCTGCAGGATGTTACAGCGACAAGCAGGAGTGAAATCTTGAAGAGCTAATACTTGTTTATGGTCTGCGGGATGCTGCTGAGACAGGCAGGAATGAATTATGGAAGAGGTAATTGTTGTTCATGTCCTGCAGAATGTTACTGAGACATGCAGGAGTGAAATCTGGAAGAGGTAATAGATGTGTATAGTCTGAAAGACATTACACAGACAATCAGGAGTGAAATCTGGAAGAGGTAATAGATGTTTATAATCTGCAGGACGTTGGAGAGGTAAGCAGGCGTGAAATCTGGTAGAGGTAAGAGTTGTTTATGATCTGCAGGTTGTTGCAGAGACAAGCAGGAGTGAAATCTGGAGGAGGTCATAGATGTGTATGGTCTGCAGGCTGTTACGCAGACAAGCAGGAGTGAAATCTGGAAGAGGTTCCATTTGTTTATAGTCTGCAGAACGTTATAGACACAAGCAGGAGTGAAATCCCGAAGGGGTAATAGTTGTTTGTGGTCTGCAGGATGTTACAGAGACAAGCAGGAATGCAAAATGGAAGTGGTAATACTTTTCTATGGTCTGCAGAATGTGACAGAGACAAGCAGGAATGGAATCTGGAAGATGTAATAATCGTTTATGGTCTGGAGAATGTTACAGTGAAAAACAGGAATGAAATCTGGAAGAGGTAATAGTTCTGCAGAATGTTTCAGAGACAAGCAGGAGTGAAATCTGGGTGACCTTGCGAGACAAGCCAGAATGAAATCTGTTCGAGATAATAATTGTTCATGGACTGTAGGATATTACAGGGTCAAACAGGAATGAAATCTGGAAGAGGCAATAGTTATTTGTGGTCTGCAGGATGTTACAAAGACAAGCAGGAGTGTAATATGGAAGAGGTAAACGTTTTTCATAATCTGCTGGACGTTTCAGAGCCAAACAGGAGTATAATATGGAAGAGGTATTAGTTGTTTCTAGTCTGAAGACTTTTACAGGGACAATCAGGAGTGAAATCTGGAAGAGGTAATAGCTGTTTATTATCTGCAGGGTGTGACAGGGTCAAGGAGGAGTGAATCCTAGAAGAGGTAATAGTTGTTTATAAACTACCGGATGGTACAGAGGTAAGCAGGAATGAAATCTGGAAGAGGTAATAGCTGTCTATGGTCTGCAGGATTTAACAGAGACAATCCGGAATGAAATCTGGAAGAGGTGCTAGTTTGTTTATCACCTACCAGATTTTACAGAGGCAGTCAGGAGTGAAATCTGGAAGAGGTAATACTGGTTTATGGTCTGCAGGATGTTGTAGGGTCAAACAGGAGTGAAATCTGGAAGAGGTTTTTTTTTAAGAGTCTGCAGGATGATACAGTGACAATCAGGAGTGAAATCTGGAAGAGGTAATAGCTGTTTATTATCTGCAGGATGTTACACAGTCAAGGAGGAGTGAATCCTGGAAGAGGTAATAATTGTTTGTAAACTACCGGATGGTACAGAGGTAAGCAGGAGTGAAATCGGGAAGAGGTAATAGCTGTCTATGGTCTGCAGGATGTTACAGGGTCAGACAGGAGTGAAATCTGGAAGAGGTAATAGTTGTCTATGGTCTGCAGGATATTACAGGGTCAGACAGGAGTGAAATATGGCAGAGGTAATGGTTGTTTCTCGTCTGCAGAATTTCACAGGGACAAGCAGGAATGAAATCTAGAAGAGCTCATACTTGTTTATGACCAGCTGGAATGAAATCTGCAAGTGATAATAGTTGTTTATGATCAGCATGATGTTCCAGGGACATGCTGGAATGAAATTGAAAAGAGAATAATAGTTGTTTGTAATCAGCATGATGTTACAGAGACAAGCAGCAATGAAATCTAGAAGACGTAATAATTTGTTTAT
>NW_025198409.1:0-2845 GCF_004010195.1 Chiloscyllium plagiosum
TATGAGACAGCTAACTAGAATCCACACTGCAGCCCACTTTGTTATATGAGAAAGCTAACTGGAATCCACTCTGCAGCTCACTGTGTTATATGAGAGACCTAACTGCAATCCCCACTGCTCTCACTGTGTTATATGAGAGAACTAACTGGAATCCACACTGTAGCTCACTGTGTGATATGAGAGAGGTAACTGAAATCCACACTGCAGCTCACTTTGTTATACGAGAGAGCTAACTGGAATCCACACTGTAGCTCACTGTGTGATATGAGCGAGTTAACTGGAATCCACACTGTTGCTCACTGTGTTATATGAGAAAGCTAACTGCAATCCACACTGCAGCTCACTGTGTTCTGTGAGAAAGCTAACTGGAATCCACACTGCAGCTCACTGTGTTCTGTGAGAAAGCTAACTGGAATCCTACATCAGATCACTGTGTTAATTGAGATGTTTACCTGGAATCCACACTGCAGATCACTGTGTCACATCAGAGAGTTAAATGGAATCCACACTGCTGCTCACTGTGTTATATGAGAGAACTAACTGGAATCACACTGCAGCTCACTGTGTTATATGAGAGAGCTAACTGGAATTCACACTGCAGCTCACTGTGTTATATGAGACAGCTAACTGGAATCCACACTGCAGCTCACTGTGTCATATGAGAGAACTAACTGGAATCCACACTGCTGCTCACTGTATTTTTGAGACAGCTAACTAGAATCCACAGTACAGCTCACTGTGTTGTACGAGAGAGCTAAGTGGAATCCACACTGCAGCTCACTGTGTTATACGAGAGAGCTAACTGGAATCCACACTGTAGCTCACTGTGTTAATTGAGATGTTTACCTGGAATCCACACTGTAGATCACTGTGTTACATCAGACAGTTAAATGGAATCCACACTGCTGCTCACTGTGTTATGTAAGAAAGCTAACTGGAATCCACACTGCAGATCACTGTGTTAATTGAGATTTTTACCTGGAATCCCACACTGCAGATCACTGTGTTACATCAGAGAGTTAAATGGAATCTACACTGCTGCTCACTGTGTTATATGAGAGAGCTAACTGGAATCTACACTGCAGGTCACTGTGTTATATGAGACAGCTAACTGGAATCCACACAGTAGCTCACTGTGTGATATGAGAGAGCTAACTGCAATCCACACTGCAGCTCACTGTGTTCTGTGAGAAAGCTAACTGGAATCCACACTGCAGCTCACTGTGTTCTGTGAGAAAGCTAACTGGAATCCTCACTGCAGCTGTGTTCTGTGAGAATGCTAACTGGAATCCTACATCAGATCACTGTGTTAATTGAGATGTTTACCTGGAATCCACACTGCAGATCACTGTGTTACATCAGAGAGTTAAATCAAATCCACACTGCTGCTCACTGTGTTATATGAGAGAACTAACTGGAATCACACTGCAGCTCACTGTGTTATATGAGATGTTTATCTGGAACCAAAATGTAGCTCACTGTGTTTTTTGAGAGAGCTCACTGGAATCCACACTGCAGCTCACTGTGTTCATTGAGATGTTTAATTGGAATCCACACTGTAGATCACTGTGTTATATCAGAGAGCTAAATGGAATCCACACTGCAGCTCACTGTGTTAATTGAGATTTTTAACTGGAATCCACGCTGCTCTCATTGTGTTCTATGAGAGAGCTAACTGGAATCCACACTGCAGCTCACTGTATTAACTGAGAAGTTTAACTGGAATCCACACTGTAATTCACCACGTTATATGAGAGGGCGAACTGGAATCTACACTGCTGCTCACTGTGTTATATGAGAGAACTAACTGGAAACACACTGCTCTCACTGTGTTATATGAGAGAACTAACTGGAATTCACCCTGCAGTTCACTGTGATTGTTTGAGAGAGTTAACTGGAATCCACACTGCTGCTCACGCTTTTAATTGAGATATTTAAATAGAATCCACACTGCAGTTCACCACGTTATATGTGAGGGCTAACAGGAATCCACACAGCAGCTCACTGTGTTATATGAGATGTTTAACTGGAATCCACGCTGCTGCTCACTGAATTATATGAGAGAGCTAACAGGAATCGACACTTTAGCTCACTGTGTTATATGAGAGAGCTAACTGGAATCCACACTGCAGCTCACTGTGTTATATGGGAGAGCTAACTGGAATCCACACTGCAGCTCGCTGTGTTATATGAGAAAGCTAACTGCAATCCACACTGCTCTCACTGTGTTATATGAGAGAGGTAACTAGAATCCACACTGCAGCTCACTGTGTTATATGTGAGAGCTAACTGGAATCCACACTGCAGCTCACTGTGTAAATTGAGATGTTCATCTGGAATCCATACTGTTGCTCACTGTGTTCTATGAGAAAGCTAACTGGAATCCACACTTCTCTCACTGTGTTATATGGGAGAGCTAATTGGAATCCACACTGCAGCTCACTGTGTTATTTAGATTAGATTAGATTACATTACATTTGTGGGCAGCATGGTGGCACAGCAGTTAGCACTGCTGCCTCGCAGCGCCAGAGACCCGGGTTCAATTCCCGCCTCAGGCGACTGACGGTGTGGAGTTTGCACGTTCTCATATAACACCATGAGCTTCAGTGTGGATTCCAGTTAGCTCTCTCATATAACACCATGAGCTTCAGTGTGGATTCCAGTTAGCTCTCTCATTAAATTCAGTGATGTACAGTGTGGATTCCAGTTCACTTTCCCACTGGGCGGCACGGTGGCCCAGTGGTTAGCACTGCTGCCTCACAGCGCCAGAGACCCGGGTTCAATTCAGAGACCCGGGTTCAATTCCCGCCTCAAGCGACTGACGGTGTGGAGTTTGCACGTTCTC
>NW_025198409.1:2933-5571 GCF_004010195.1 Chiloscyllium plagiosum
TGCACATCTTTGGACTGTGGGAGGAAACCGGAGCACCCGGAGGAAACCCACGCAGACACGGGGAGAACGTGCAAACTCCACACCGTCAGTCGCTTGAGGCGGGAATTGAACCCGGGTCTCTGAATTGAACCCGGGTCTCTGGCGCTGTGAGGCAGCAGTGCTAACCACTGGGCCACCGTGCCGCCCAGTGGGAAAGTGAACTGGAATCCACACTGTACATCACTGAGTTTAATGAGAGAGCTAACTGGAATCCACACTGAAGCTCATGGTGTTATATGAGAGAGCTAACTATAATCCACACTGCAGCTCACTGTGTTAATTCAGATGTTTAACTGGAATCCATGCTGCAGCTCACTGTGTTGTATGAGAAAGCTAACTGGAATCCACACTGCTCTCACTGTGTTACATGAGAAAGCTAACTGGAATCCACACTGCTCTCACTGTGTTATATGAGATGGCAAAATGGAATGCACACTGCTGCTCACTGTGTTCTATATCAAGGTGTTAAGTGGAATCTATTCTGCTCTCACTGTGTTATATGAGAGAGCTAACTGGAATCTATACTGCTGCTCACTGTGTTAGATGAGGGAGCTAGTCGGAATCTATATTGCTTGCTCACTGTGTTATGTGAGATGGCTAACTCAAATCCACACTGCTGTTCTCTGTATTATATGAGATGGCTAACTGGAATCCACACTGTTGCTCATTGTGTTTTACAAAGGAGCCAGCGGGAATCCACACTGCTGCAATATGTGTTATATGAGAGATTTAAGTTGAATCACACTGCTGCTCACTGTGTTATATTGGATAGCTAAGTGGAATCCAGACTGTTTGCTGTGCTTTATGAGGGAACAGCCTGGAAACCACACTGCTGTGTTATATGATTTGGCGATGCCGGTGTTGGACTGGGGTGTACAAAGTTAAAAATCACACAACACCAGGTTATAGTCCAACAGGTTTAATTGGAAGCACACTAGCTTTCAGAGCGACGCTCCTTCATCAGGTGATCAGGTGTTATATGAAGGTTCCTGATGATGGGCCCTTGTCCAAAGTGTTGATTTTCCTGCTCCTCGGATGCTGCCTTACCTGCTGTGCATTTTTAGCAGGACTCTAATCTTCACTGTAATCTCCAGCATCTGCAGTCCTCACTTTCGCCTATACAAAGGAGCTAACTGGAATCTACACTGCTGCTCACTGTGTTAAATGAGATGGCTAATTGGAATCCACACTGCTGCTCACTGTGTTTTATGAAGGTGTTAATTGGAATGCATACTGCTGTGCAATGTGTTATTGGAAATGGTTTAGTGGAATCCACAAAGCTACACTCTATGTTATATGAGATGGCTAACTGGAATCCAAACTTCTGCTCATTGTATTAAATGAAGGTTCTAAGTGGTATGCACACTTTTACACTCTGTGTTATAGGAGGTGGCTAACTGGAATCACAGTCCTGCTCACTGTGTTATATGAAATGGCTAACTTGAATCCACACTGCTGCTCACTATGTTTATGAGGTAGCTAAGTACAATCCGTATTGTTGTCCACTGTGTTATATATGAAGGTGCTAACTGGAATCCATACTCCTGCACACTGTGTTATCTGAAAGACCTAACTGGAATCTATACTGCTACTCACTGTGTTATATGCAATGGCTAAGTGGAATCCACACTGCTACTCACTGTGTTCTATGAGGGAGCTAACTGGAATTGACACTGCTCCCACTGTGTTATCCGAAGTAGCTAACTGGAATCCATACTGTTGTTCACCCTGTTATGTTGGTTCCAGTAGCTAACTGGAACCAACACTATTGCTACTGTATTATATGAGATGGCTAAATTGAATCCACACTGCTGCTCACTGTGTTATATGAAGGTGCTAATTGGAATGCATACTGCTATGCAAAAACAAGGACTGCAGATGCTGGAAACCAAATTCTAGATTAGAGTGGTGCTAGAAAAGCACAGCAGTTCAGGCAGCATCTGAGGAACAGGAAAATCGACGTTTCGGGCAAAAGCCCTTCATCAGGAATAGACGGCTATTCCTGATGAAGGGCTTTTGCCCAAAACGTTGATTTTCCTGCTCCTCAGATGCTGCCTGAACTGCTGTGCTTTTCCAGCACCACACTAATCTAGATACTGCTATGCAATGTGGTGTTGGAAATGATTTACTGGAATCCACACTGCTACCCTCTATTTTATATGAATAGCTAACTTGAATCCACTCTGCTGCTTACTCTGTATTCTGAGGGAGCTAGCTGGAATCTATATTGCTGCTCTCATCTAATCTATATTAGATGAGAGACTGACTGGAATCTACACAGCTGTTCATTGTGTTATACGAAGAAGCTTACTGGAATCCACACTGCTGCTCACAGTATTATATGAAGGTGCTAACTGGAATCCATACTCCTGCACACTGTGTTTCTGAAGGAGCTAACTGGAATCGACTCAGCTGCTCACTGTTATATGAAGGAACTAACTGGAATACTCAACTGTTGCTTCCGATGTTATATTTTCAAATCAACCTGTTCAGAGATGTTGCTACGCACCTCTGGAAAAAGTAGGACTTGAACACACACCTCATTGCCCAAAGGTAGGGACACTACCACTGTGCTGCAATTGAGGCAGCTAACTGGAAT
>NW_025198410.1:0-5571 GCF_004010195.1 Chiloscyllium plagiosum
TGACTCTCTCTGACACACAGTGATACACTCTGTCTCGCTCTGAGACTCACTGGACACTCTCTGACACAATGTGACACTCTCTGAGACACTGTCACACTTTCGGACACTCTCTGAGACATACTGTGACTCTCTCTCTCTCTCTGTGACACTTTTTGACTCTCTCAAACTCTCTCTGAAACACACTGTGAAACTCTCTGACTCTCTCAGACACTCTCTGATACACACTGACGCTCTCTTACAGACTGTGACACTGTCTGACATTCTGAGACACACTGTAAGACTCTCTTACTCTCTCTCTTACACAGTGTGACACTCCCTGAGACACTGCAACACTTTCTCACACTCTCTGACCCGCACTGCGACACTCTCTGACTCTCTCAGACACTGACTGAAACACACTGTGACACTTTCTGACAGAATGTGGCACTTTCTGACTCGCTCAGATACTCTCTGATACACTGTGACAATCTCTGACACACTGTGACACCCTCTGACACACTGTGGCACTTTCTGCCACTCTCTGAGACACACTGTGACACTCTTTCTCTCTCTCTGAGACACTGTGACGCTCTCTCTCTCTCTCTCTCTCTCTCTCTCTCTCTCTGAGACAACCTGTGAAACTCCCTGACTCGCTCTGACACTATCTGAGACAGACTGTGACACTCTCTGATAGGCTGTGACACACTGTGACACTTTCTGGCTCTCTCTGACACTCTCTGACACTCTCTGAGACACACAGAGATACTCTCTGACTCACTCTGAATCACACTGTGACAATCTCTGACACGCTGTGACACTCACTGACACACTGGGACAATCTCTGATTTTCTCTGACACTCTCAGATTCTCTCTGTGACACTGTCTGACAGACTGTGACACTCGCTGGCTCTCTCTGACACTCTCTGAGATACACAGAGATGCACTCTGATTTTCTCTGAGACACAAGGTGACACTCTCTGACTCTCTCTCTCTCTGACATGCTGTGACACTCTCTGGCAAACTGTGACACTCTCCGAGACATTGTGAAACTGTCTGAGACACACTGTGACACTTTGTGACTCCCTCTGACACACTCTGAGACAGACTATGACATTCTCTGGAAAACACTGTGACACCCTGTCACTCTCTCTGACACACACTGTGGCAAAGTCTGACTCTCTCTCAGACACACTGTAACACTCGCTGATTATCGCTCTGATACACTATGACACTCTCTAAGACACACTGTGACACTGTCTGACTCTCTCTGTGGCACACTGCGACACTCTCTGGGAGACTGACACTCTCTGAAACACTGTGACTCTCTCTGAGACACTGCGACACTTTCTGACACTCTCTCAGACATACTGTGACACTCTCTGACTCTCTCTGACACATACTGTGACACTCTCTGACTCTCTCTGTGACAAACAGTGATACTCTCTGTCTCCATCTGAGACTCACTGAGACACTCTCCGACAGTCCCTTACACTCACTGAGACACTGTCTCTCTCTCTCTAAGACACTGTGGCACTCTCGGACACTCTCCGAGACATACTGTGACACTCTCTGTCTCTCTCTCTCTCTCTCTCTGAGAAACACTATGATACTTTCTGACTCTCTCAGACACACTTTGAAACACACTGTAACACTCTCTGACAGACTGTGACACTCTGACTCGCTCAGACACTCTCTTACACTCTGTGACAATTGCTGACACCCTGTCACGCTCTCTGACACACTGTGACACTGTGTGACACTCTCTGAGACACGCTGTAACACTGTGCCTCCCGGTGAGCCACTGTGACGCTCTCTGTCTCACTCTCTCTCTCTGAGACACCCTGTGACACTCTCTGACACTCTCTGACTCTCTCTGACACTATCTGAGACAGACTGTGACAATGTCTGACAGATTGTGACACACTGTGACTTTCTCTGGCTCTCTCTGACACTCTCTGACACACAGTGATACATTCTGTCTCGCTCTGAGACTCACTGTGACACTCTCTGACACTATGTGACACTCTCTGAAAAACTGTGACACTCTCTGAGATACTTTGATTCTCGCTGACTCTTTCTGAGACACACTGTGACACTCACTGACTCTCTCTCTGACGCACTGTGTCACTCTGACACGCTGGGACGCACTCTGCCGTCATCTGACACTATCAGAGACACACTCAAACACTCTCTGACACTCTGAGACACACTGTAACAATCTCTGGCACTCTCTCTGACATACTATGACACTCTCTGAGTCACTGTGACACTCTCTGAGACACTGTGACACTTTCTGACACACTTTGAGACACACTGTGAAACTCTGTCTCCCGCTGAGGCACTGTGACTCTCTCTGTCTCTCTTTGCGATACACTGTGACACTGTCTGACTCTCCCAGGCACCCTCTGAAACAAACTGTGACATTCTCTGACAGACAGTGACATTCTCTGACTCTCTCAGACACTCTCCGGCACACTGAGACAGTCTCTGAAACACTGTGACACTCTCTGAAACACTGTGACACTCTCTGACACTCTCCGAGACACAATGTGACACTCTCGTATCCCACTGAGACACTGTGACGGTCTCTCTATCACTGAGACTTTCTGTGACATTCTCTCACTCTCTCTGACACTATCTGAGACAGTCTATGACACACTGTGACACTCTCTGACAGACTTTGACGCACTGTGACACTCGCTGGTAGACTCTGACACACTGTGCCACTTTGTATCACTGTCTGACTCACAGTGATACTCTCTGACTCTGTCTGAGACACACTGTGACACTCTCTGACAGACTGTGACACACTGTGACACTCGCGGATAGACTCTGACACACTGTGCCACTTTATGACACTGTCACACACACAGCGATACTCGCTGATTCTGTCTGAGACACACTGTGACACTCGCTTAGACACTGTGACACTTTCTGACACTCTCCGATACACTGTGACACTCTGTCTCCCGCTGAGACACTGTGACACTCTCTGTCTCTCTCTCTCTCTCTGATACACACTGTGACACTGTCTGACTCTCTCAGACACCCTCAGGAACAAACTGTGACCCTCTCTGAGAGACCGTGACACTCTCTGACTCCTTCAGACACTCTCTGACACACTATGATACTGTCTGACACAGTGTGACATGCACATATCCCGCTGAGACATTGTGACGCTCTCTCTCTGAGACTTCCTGTGACACTCTCTGCCACTCTGACTGTCTCTGACACTATTTGAGACAGATAGTGACACTGTCTCACAGACTGTGACACTCGCTGGCTCTCTCTGACACTCTCTGAGACACACAGAGATGCACTCTGAATCTCTCGGCGACACACTGTGACACTCTCTGACTCTCTCGGAGACACACTGTGACACTGTCTGACACACTCTGTGGCACACTGTAACGCTCTCTGTCTACCGCTGAGACACTATGACGCTCTCTCTCTCTCTATCTCTATCTGAGACACCCTGTGACACTGTCTGAAACTCTCTGACTCTCTCTGACACTATCTCAGACAGACTGCGACATTGCCTGACAGACTGTGACACACAGTGACATTCTCTGGCTCTCTCTGAAACTCTCTGAGACACGCAGACATGCTCTCTGACTCTCTTTGAAACACACCTTGACACTCTCTGACTCTCTCGGAAACACACTGTGACACTCACTGACTCTCTCTGTGACACTGTCTGACACTCTCTGACTCTCTCTGACACTATCTGAGACAGACTGCGACACAGTCTGACAGTGAGACACTGTGACACTTTCTTATACTCTCTGAGACACACTGTTACACTTTCTGTCTCTCTCACTCTGAGGAACACTGTGACACTGTCTGACTTTCTCAGACACTCTCTGAAACATACGGTGAAACTCTCTAACAGACTTTGACACTCTCTGAAACACTGTGACACTTTCGGACACGCTCTGAGACGCACTGAGACACTCTCTACCTCCCGCCGAGACACTGTGACGCTCTCTCTCTCTCTCTCTCACTGAGACATCCTGTGAAATTCTCTATCAATCTCTGACTCGCTCTGACGATATCTGAGACAGCCTGTAACACTCTCTGACTCTCTCAGACGATATCTGAGACACACTGTCACAGTCTGACAGACTCCGACACACTGTGACATTCGCTGGCTCACTCTGCCACTCCCTGAGCCACAAAGACATGCTCTCCAACTCGCTCCGAGACACACTGTGACACTCTCTTACTCTCTCTGAGACACAAAGGGACACTGTCTGAGACACACTATTACGATCACTGACTGTCTCTGAGACGCACTGTAACACTCTCTGATTCACTGTGACACTCTCTGAGACAAACTGTGACACTTTCTGACAGACTGTGCCACACTGTGACGCTCTCTGATAGACTGTGACACATTGTGCCTCTTTATGACACTTTCTGAGACACGCTGTGACACACGCGGACAGACTGTGACACACTGTGACACTCTCTGACGCTCTCTGACACAATCTGAGAGAGACTGTGACACTCTGACAGGATGTGATACACTGTGTCTCTCTCTGACACTCGCTGAGATATACTGTGACACTCTCTGACTCTCTCTGACACACAGTGATACACTCTGCGTCGCTCTGAGACTCACTTGACACTCTCTGACACAATGTGTCACTCACTGACACAATGTGACACTCTCTGAGACACTGTGACTCTCTGACATACTGACACTCTCTGACACACTGGGACGCTCTCTGACTTCCGTTGACACTCTCAGAGACACACTGTGGCACTTTCTGACTCACTGTCTAACATACTCTGACACTCTCGGAAACTCTGAGACACAGTATAACAATCTCTGACTATCTCTCTGACACACTGTGACACTCTCTTCGACAGACTGCGACACTGTCTGACACTCTCCGAGACACTGCGACACTCTCTGACTCTCTCGGAGACACACTTTGACACTCTCTGACTCTCTCGGAGACACTCTCTGAATCTCTCTGACTCTCTCTGACGCACTGTGACAATCTCTGAGAAACTGTGACTATCGCTGAGACACTGTGACACTTTCTTATAGTCTCTGAGACACACTGTTACACTCTCTGTCTCTCTCACTCTGAGGCACAGTGTGACACTCTCTATATCCCGCCGAGACACTGTGACGCTCTCTTAGACACTGTGACACTTTCTGACACTCTCCGAGACACTGTGACACTCTGTCTCCTGCTGAGACACTGTAACACACTCTCTCTCTCTCTCTCTCTCTCTCTGGGACACACTTTGACACTGTCTGACTCTCTCAGACACCTTCTGGAACAAACCGTGACTCTCACTGACAGACCGTGACACTCTCTGACTCCCTCAGACACTCTCTGACACACTATGGCACTCTCTGACACACTGTGAAACTGTCTGCCACTCTTTGAGACACAGTGTGACACTCTCGTATCCCGCTGAGACTTTGTGACGCTCTCTCTCTATGAGAGTTCCTGTGACAGTCTCTACCATTCTCTGACTCTATCTGACACTATCTGAGACAGACTGTGACACTGACTGACAAACTGTGACACTCGCTGTCTCTCTCTGACACTCTCTTAGACACACAGAGAT
>NW_025198411.1:0-2891 GCF_004010195.1 Chiloscyllium plagiosum
TGAAACAAAGAACTGGAAATGACATCACTACCTTAAGAAAGCAAAACCTATAAAGAGAGAGGCGGGACATGCCGCCAGCGCTTACCAGAGACTCACACTGATTATGTTACCTAGTCATGGTGACAAAACTATTGAAAACAAACCTTCCAGTTCAGCGAGCTAATGTACACACTTAAAGTTATGCTGTCCTTAGTTGTTTTTTTTAACAGCACAGATTCCGACAAGTCTGTGATTTGAAAGATTTTAGGACCAATTTGATAATAGTTAACAGATACTGTCTCAGACAGAAGGTTTTCAAATTTAAAACATACTTATACAATCAAATGAGAATAGCCAGATGTCCCAGCTCAGCTCTCCTCTGGCTTGGTTTGTTTTTTTAGCAGTAGCGTGGAAAAAGATGCTGGGCACAAAGAAGCAGGTCCGAGCTGGGACTGTCTCTCTCTAACTTCTCTTCTGTAACGCCCTGTGTTTGTTTTTACTTTTTGTGCCAAGGGGTGTCTGTGGGGATTGCTGCAAGTGTTGGCACAGCATCATTAAGTTGGAATAATCTGTTGGGCTTCCGGATGGTAGGTTATTCTGTATTCTGTTCTCTTTTGGTTGTGTTTCATTCAGTAATCTTGTCAGTAAATTCTGTTTTGTTTAAAACAAAGTCGGTTGGCGAGCTGCAATACGTCTGGAAATTCCACGTGACACCTGCTTAAAACAACGAGTAACTTCAGGGTCTTGGCTACTCTCTTGAAATGGTTTGAGGATCTGGCTTGGCTCATAACAACAGGAACAGCAATAGACCATTTAGCCCATCGAGCCTAGTCCACCAGTCAATGGTTGATCTGCAGCCAAACTCCACATACCTGACTTTGGCCACTATCCTCTTCATAACGTTGCTGAACAAACATTGATCCATCTCGATTGAAAACTACCAATTGATCCAACATCCACTACAGTTTGTGGAAGAGTTCCAAACCTCTCCCACGCTTTGTGGGTGAATGTGCTTCCTAACATCTCTCTTGAACTTTTTGGTCCTAATCCTCAGACAATGCCCGCTCAATTTCTGGAATCCCCAACCAGTTGAAATAGTTTCTCTTCTTACACCCTGTCAATATCTTCGATCAGATCACCCCTTAATCTTCTAAATTCTGGGTAAAGCAGGCCTCATTTGTGCAATATCTCCACATAATTTAACGCTTAAAGTCTAGGTTTCATTCTTGCTAACCTACGTTGTACTGCCTCCGAGGCCAATCTGTCCTTCCTAGCACGGAGTTCGGGAGAGTACTGTTCACGTTAGAAAAGAAAAACAAAAATCGCTGGAGGAACTCAGCACCTCTGACAGCATATATTGGGAGGGAGACAGAGTAGCAGAGTTAACGTTCCACTTTATAAACATATGGAGTACTGCAGAAAATCAGCAGGTCTGGCAGCATCTGTTACAGAGAGAGAGAAACAGCTAAGAGCTAAACACAGGCTAGTTCAGTTTGGGAATTCTGATTGGGATGGACGAGTTGGGACGAGTCCACTCTGTAGGACTCTATAAGCCCAGTCCATGTAGCTGTCCAGGATCAGATTCTGATCTGGTCACTGGGAATTTTGAAGCAGGTTGAGGCACAATGTTAAGGTGTCCTGAACCTGTTCTTTTGCCCAGAGTCTTTGCTGCTTGCAGGACCAGAGAGAACCGCAGCCTACTTCGGTCTGACCACCATCTCCGAGACAGAGAGAGAAAGACAGAGAGAGAGAGAGAGAGGTAGCGGAGGTCGGAGAGATATAGGAAACTTCCCCGATTCATGCTGATCACATGCATCTCCATCCTGACCCAACCCCGCCATGAGGAGGGAACACCACAACAACCACATCAGTCTTTGGAATGAGCTTTATCAGAGTTTAACAGCCAACACCGAGGCTGAATACACTTCTGCAGCTGTCATGACGATGATGTATTGTCAGAGCACGTTCTACCGTTAAACCAGCAACATCTGTGACTAAAATAGAAATCACTGGAGAAAGTGAAAGCAAAACAGTCGTGGAGCCTACCAAGACAGAGTGACTGACCATTCCCCCATCTTAATATCCACCATTTTGTAACTCTATTCCGCTTTCACCACAATTGACAGCCCCTTTATCCTTTGCAGCAGCAGTGATCTTTTCCATTCACCCCGCCTTGTCAATTCTGAAGAAGGGTCACTGGATTCGAAATGTTAACTCTGTTTCTCTGTGAGTTTCTCCAGCACTTTCTATATTTATAACGAGTAACATAGAACTTACAACAGTACAGCACATCAACACGCCCTCCAGTTCCCAGTGTTGTGTCAAACGGAATACAAAATGAAACTGATCCCTTCGGCTTGTTCTTGGTCTGTTTCCTACCATTCCTTTACTAAAACCTATGAAAATAATACCCACAGCTCTACCCTCATTGATCATCTTCGTCACCTCCTTGTAAGATTCAAGCAAGTTGGAAAGGCACGTGCTGTCCTGCACAAAGCCATGCTTTTCCAAATGTGCACAAATCCTATCCCGAGGAATCCTCTCCAATAGCTTCCCAACGACTGAGGTGAGAGTCACTAGTCTATGGTTTCCTGCATTATCCCTATTTTCCTTCTTGAACAAAGGAACAACATTAGCTACTTGTCAGTCTTCCAGGATCTCTCCATTGGCGAAGTGAGGCTACATAGATCTAAGCCAAGGCCCCAGAAAATTCCTCTCTTGCCTCTCTCAATTACCTGGGTAGACAACATCGGGCCTTGGGGTAGATACTATATAGAGCCCTTCGGACTTATCCACCTTAATGCTCTTTAAGAGACCCACTTCCTTCTTGTACTCACCATGCTGTAGCATATTAGCATATTCCATACAAATCTCACTATCCTCCATATCCTTTTTCCTGGGTGAATACCAAT
>NW_025198411.1:3203-5572 GCF_004010195.1 Chiloscyllium plagiosum
AACACAGTGAGTGCGAGAAAAACTCAGCAGGTCTGGCAGCATTTGTTAGAGTCAAAACAGAATTAACGTTCCAGATTATGAACACAGAAAGTACTGGAGAAACTCAGCAAGTCTGGCAGAATTTGTGAATAGAGAGCTAACATGACAGATTGTGGACACAAAAAATACTGGAGAACCTCAATGGGTCTGTCTGCATGTGTGAATAGAGACAGAACAGAGTTAACATTCCAGGTTATAAACACAGGAATCGTAGCTGTTGTGTGTGACCAACCTTCTCCATCCATTATAAGGACGGTGAACAGTTCTGTATAGTTCTGCAGATGCAGAAACATTGAACCCTTGGGTAACTGAAGCATACCTTCCTCACTCTTATGTTCAATTCCCGTCACACGGAACCGGAAATTCCGACAAGCTTTTCTGATTGCTTGCTGCAGCTTCACACCAACCTTCCATCCTTACAGAACCAACTGCCTGGAATGTGCTGATTTCCCGACTGGCAGTCTTTCTGAGAGTTAAGTGTTTTTGTTGTTTGATTCTGAAAGAGAAAAAGGAGCTGCAGTGACAGAAGGAACAGCTGCGACGTTGTTTCAATGCTGTCTCCACTCATTGTTCCAGTCAGTCCCCGCTGTCTGGGGGCCTCTGAAAATAGCACGAGTGCTGGAACCATTTTGAGCAGAGTTGTCTGTGAGGCAAGAGGTTTCCATTCTGTAAACGCCATGTTCAGTGGAGTTCATCGAGTGAGCGGGGGATTGCTGAAGTGAAATTGTGTGTCTGAACGAAACGGTAACTGCAAGTGCCGACTAATGGGTACTCATGTACAGGATATATAACAGCCTGGGGGTTTGGCTGCTTCACACATCTGGTATATGACTGGAAGGTAACGCAGGAACACAGGTCTGCTGTAGTTCCTTGTTCAGTAGATTAGACTGAAACACATTTAATTGATATTGGCAACTAAGTGCAACAGCATTAACAACACCTCCGCTTATAATAGAAAGAAAACTTATTAGGTTAATGGAGGGAAACTTCAGAGTGATTCGGTGCAGAGGGATTTGGGTTTCATTGTGCATGAATTGCGGAAAGATCGTGAAATAGCTCCATGAGGCTGCTTTCCCATCAACAAGTCCCCCTTCATTTACATGTGAGGTTGCAGCTTTCATGTGGTTCATCACAATCCAGCTGAGAACCCTCTCCTACAATGAACAGAACTCCTGTAACCCCTGTTCATATCTGTCAGTCAGGGCTCCCAGATCGGACCAGGTTAGAAGCACCAATCAGGGAACTTAGGTTCTATGAGGTTCGCCTGGCTGACCTCTTTCCAAACACTACATCCCATTTTCCCTCAGTGCTGGTACATAAACCTGTTCCTTTTCCCATAGCATATGCTTGTGCGTTTTACCACCAGGTCCAGTCCTTCCAACTCTGCCTTGAATACTGGCAGCTTTTACAGGACCGTAGCCTGCCTATTGCTCGCAGTGTGGGAAGAAAGTCATCATTTTCCTCAGTCAGTAATGGTGTTGAGGCAGTGACATGTGCGGTGTCCATCTCATTCTGAGAGGTTTCTACGAGGATAGGCGGAGAGGGAGAACCCACAGGTTGTGACAGCCTTGCTGGATGGTCTAAGGTAGTGGGGTATGTTCTGCTCTTGCCCAGTTTGTGAGGGTGCAGATTTCATGTGGTCCATGTGTTTGTTCAGAATTGCATCTTCTACCCAAAATGTGTATGTCATGTCCTCTATTTGAGAGATTGGGGTGGTTATCCAGCTGCCAAAAGCAGTTCGTTATTTGAACATCGCAAAAAGGTAAACTAACCTATTGTGCCTCATAACTGGTAGGACCGGTGATGCCCAATTCACAAACTGGGCAGGTTTGATGACTCCTTCACTTTCCAGCCTCCGAAAATCTACCTCTACTTTTGTGCATAAAACTAATGGCACTGGCAGAATTATGGAATTGCTTCTTGGCCTCTTTGATCATCCCTGCAGCCTGGAGCAGTGACTCACAGCACCAGGGAGCCGGGTTTGATTCTACCCTGAGCCAACTGTCTGTGTGGAGTTTACATATTCGCCCTATGGCTCCATGGGTTTCCTCCTGATGCTCCGATTTCCTCCCACAGTTCAAGGGTATGCAGGTTAGATTGAATGGCCAAGCCTAATTGCCCTGTACGAGGATTAACCCTGGGAAATGCAGGGTTACAGCATGAGTCTGGGTGGGATACTCTTCGGTAGGTCGGTGTGAACTCAATGGGCCAGATGGCCTCTATTCCAACAGTGGGGATTCTATCCTATAAGCTTGCTGAAAAACTTGCGAATATTTAATTAGGACTTTACTCAGGCAGTCGTTTTCCAGTCTGAAAATGTTGAGCTAATC
>NW_025198412.1:0-983 GCF_004010195.1 Chiloscyllium plagiosum
GCGCTTTTCCAGCAACACATTTTCAGCTTCATTGACACTGACCTTGTAACATCTGCAGTCCTTGCTATCTCCAGCCGGGCGTCACGGCACTCCATATGGTGCTCTTTGAAGAGCTGGTAGAGAAGGGATGGGATGAATGGCCTCCTGTTGCACTCAGTTGTTGACAGTTGTCAGTGAGAATTCCAGGAGGTGTGAGTACGTTGTGAAGGGGGATGTGAGATAGCAATGAGTTGCTGGTATCCATTTGGTTCAGAGATGTCATGACCTGAGCATGGGGGACTCCCAGGCCAAAGGGACACCATCGCCCCACCACAAGATTCCAGTTCCTGACAGTGCTGCCACACAGTGTTGGACGGGCACAGCTTGCCCCCAACATTCGGAACCAGCCTCTTCATCTTCGCATCCTTCCCACTGCCCCTCTCTTCAGGAAGGTCACTACTCCAGGGAGGCGCTCCACTACTCCACTGCCCGAGCTCCTCCCGTGTCTGACTCCTGACCCATACACAGGACAGATGCCTGTCCGGCCAGTGGGATCTGGAGAGCAGGATCTGCTCACAGGAGAAACGGAGGAGTGGGATTGGTGGATCTCGGATGAAGGGAGGAGTGAATGGTATTGGGAGATGATGGTGCTGAATGGAATCCGGGATGAGGCTCCCACCTGTTGGGCATCCCAGGCAGGAAACTGGACGTGAGGAATGTTGGATCAGCCATGATCCCATTGGATGGGGAAGCAGGCCTGAGGGGCTGAATGGCCTCCTCCTGTTGCTATTTCCGATGGTCTAATGGCTCCAGAAACCAATTTGTTTCTAGACAGTAGATGGTTAAATTAGACCTCATCAAGATCATTAGTGTAACAAAGACACAGGGGTAAAAGCTAATTGTTAGAATTCGATTGGTGGTGGGAGGTAGAGGGTGGTGGGAGGTAGAGGGTGGTGGGAGGTAGAGGGTGGTGGGAGGTAGAGGGTGGTGGGAGGTAGAGGGTG
>NW_025198412.1:4190-5572 GCF_004010195.1 Chiloscyllium plagiosum
TTCCCATAGCTGGTAATCCCAGCACATTCCCGCAGCTGGTAACCCCAGCACATTCCCACAGCTGGTAACCCCAGCACATTCCCACAGCTGGTAATCCCAGCACATTTCCACAGCTGGGAACCCCAGTTACTTTCCCACAGCTGGTAATCCCAGCACATTCCCTCAGCTGGTAATCCCAGCACATTTCCATAGCTGGGAATCCCAGCACATTCCCACAGCTGGTAACCCCAGCACATTCCCACAGCTGGTAATCCCAGCACATTTCCACAACTGGGAACCCCAGTTACTTTCCCACAGCTGGTAATCCCAGCACATTCCCTCAGCTGGTAACCCCAGCACATTCCCACAGCTGGTAATCCCAGCACATTTCCACAGCTGGGAACCCCAGTTACTTTCCCATAGCTGGTAATCCCAGCACATTCCCACAGCTGGTAATCCCAGCACATTTCCATAGTTGATAATCCCAGCACGTTCCCACAGCTGGTAATCCCAGCACATTTCCACAGCTGGTAACCCCAGCACATTCCCACAGCTGGTAATCCCAGCACATTTCCACAGCTGGGAACCCCAGTTACTTTCCCACAGCTGGTAATCCCAGCACATTCCCACAGCTGGTAATCCCAGCACATTTCCATAGTTGATAATCCCAGCACGTTCCCACAGCTGGTAATCCCAGCACGTTCCCACAGCTGGTAATCACAGCACATTCCCACAGCTGGTAATCCAGCACATTTCCATAGTTGATAATCCCAGCACATTCCCACAGCTGGTAATCCCAGCACATTTCCACAGCTGGTAATCCCAGTTACATTCCCACAGCTGGGAACACCAGTTATATTCAGGCTCCATTTGAGGGCGATTGTACACTTTGTCAGACCTGGTCTCCACTATCACTCCTTCCCCCATCCCCCTCCAAAGCCCTGGGATCACTCTCTGTGTTATTATTGAGCTGCCTGCCTCTGGGATGTGTCCATTGAGGATCCTTGCAGTCTCGCACCTGCCTGAGCATTGATCTTCACCCCCGCCCATCTCAATGGAGTCACCAGCCTTGCTCCCCTACAGAGTGGGCTGTGACAAAGGGGAGTGGGTGTATGGTGCTAATGTCACTGAGCTGGAAATTCCAGATCACAAACATGGGCTTGTATCACACTGCAGCAACTGGTGACATTTGAAGGTGACACATTCGGGAAGTTAAACAGGAACTAGTCCGAATGGTGATCATTGTCATGAAAAGGGAAATCTGCCATCCTTACCCAATCTGACCTACATATGACTCCAGTCCCACAATAATGTGGTTAGTTTGTAACTGCCCTCTAAGTACCGAAGGGTAATTAAGGATGGACAGTCATGTCAACATCCCATCAAAGAATGGTTAGCAATAG
>NW_025198413.1:0-5573 GCF_004010195.1 Chiloscyllium plagiosum
ACCAGGGTATTGCCTGCTATGGAGGGAAGGTCTCAAGAGGAAAGGCCGAGGGACTTGAGGCTGTTTTCTTTGGAAAGAAGTAGGTGGAGGGTGACGGAATAGAGATGTACAAGATGATCAGAGGATTAGACAGGTTGGACAGGGAGAGCATTTTTTTCTCGGATGGTGAGGGCTAGCATGAGGGGACATAGCTTTAAATTGATTGGTGATAGATATAGGACAGATGTCAGAGGTAGTTTCTTTACTCAGACAGTAGTAAGGGTTTGGAATGCACTGCCTGCACTGAAGTACACTCACTAACTTTAAGGGCATTTAAATGGTCATTAACTGAACATGGATGATAATGGAATAATGTAGGTTCGATGAGCTGCATATTGGTTTCACAGGTCAGCACAATATCGAGGACTGAAGGGCCTGTACTGCAGTATAATGTTGTGTGTTCTAAGAATCATAACATACAGACAGATCATTAGGTATTTCGACAGATTGAGATACAATAGGGTTACAGCTACACAGGAGATGTACAAACACATCAGCATTAAGTTTGAAATTAGAGAGGTCCATTCAGCAGTCTAAGAACAGCAGGGAAGAAGCTGTGGCTATGTATGTTGAAGTTTCTGCATTTTCTGCCTGATGGAAGAGATTGGAAGAGAGTCTGACTGGGTGAGAGGGGTGTTTGATGGCGTTCGCTGTCTTTCCGCGGCATCGAGAACTATAGATGGAGTTGATAGATGGAAGGTTGGCTTGTGTCATGGTGTGGGCTGTGTTCATAACTTTCTGTAGATTCTTATGGTCCTGGACAGAACTGTTACCGTACCAAGCTGTGATGCACCCAGATACAATGCTTTCTATGGTGCAGCTATAAACGTCAGTGACAGTCCTTATGAACGTGCTGAATTTCCTTCGCCTTCTGAGAAAGAAGATTTGCTGTTGTGACTTCCATCAAATTCTCTCTACATCTCCATGCAGTTCTCTTTAGAACTCAACAAAAACTTCTATGCACCTCCACACAGTCTACTATACCCTCCATACAGTCCTCTATACCCCTCCATACAGTTTCCTATACCCTCCATATAGTCCTCTATACTCCTCCATACTGTCCTCTATACCCCTCCATACAGTCTCCTATACCCTCCATACAGTCCACTATACCCCTCCAAACAGTCCTCTATACCCCTCCATACAGTCTCTTATACCACTCCATACAGTCTTCTATACCCCTCCGTACAGTCCTCTATACCCCTCCATACAGTCCTCTATACCCCTCCACACAGTTTCCTATACACCTCCATTCAGTCCTCTATACCCCCCATACAGTGCTCTATACCCCTCCATACAGTCCTCTATAAATCTCCAAGAAATATCCTCGACACCTCCATGTAGTGGAGTCAGGGAAGTGATGGTCTCATGGTATTATTACGAGACTATCTCTCCAGAAACTCAGCCAATGATCTGGGGACCCAGGTTTGACTCCTTCCACAGCAGATGATGGAATTTGAATTCTATTTAAAAATAAAATCTGCAGTGAAGAACATACAGATGACCATGGCAAAAACCCATCTGGTTCACTCTAAGGCCATATTAGTTTGGTTTGGTGTTTTGGCAGTCTGGTTATTCACTGAAAGCAGTCAGGCAGGTTTCAAGCTGCTGGACCCAAAGGAGCAGGCCCATGCTGATCCTCCTCTCTCTCTCTGACATCTCTGCTGGAAGACCCTGTGTTTGAGTTTACCTTGTGTGTTGAGTGGGAATGTTGCACATATTTGGATCAGCATCATTATGTTGGGCCAGCTTGTTGGGTTTTCAACTGCATTCCTCCTGGAATATCCGCATGAAACCTCCGATAAAAAATGATCACAGTTAAGTTCTGAGCTACTCTCTTGAAATGTTTTCAGAGGGTCTGGCCTGGTCCCTAACACTTACCAATCTGATGACTGCAGATTCCCCTGTCCATGGCAGTAGCAGGAAGAGCAATCACCGTACAGTCCTTAAGGAGACAGAGTCCCACTTTCACATTGAGAATAGCTTCCATTGTGTGGCACTATCACCGTGCGAAATGAGATCTAGCAACTAAGGCATTGGCATCCATGAATGTGATGTGGGTCATCAACAGCCGCGCAATGACCTCATGGTCCAGCACATCCCCCACTTAACCATGGCCATCAAACCACGGGATCAACCCTGGTTCAAAGGAGAGTGCAGGAGGCCATGCCAGGAGCAATAACAGGTACAGCTGAAGATGAGGCGTCAACCTGATGAAGTCACCAAACGGAACTACTTGCAAGCCAATCAGGATAAGCAGCAAGTCACAGACACAACTAAGAGATCCCACAATCAAGGCATCAGATCTAAGCTCTGCAGTCCTGCCACATCCAATCATGAATGACGATGGACAATTTAGCATCTCACTGGAGGAGTAGGTCCAGAAACATTCCCATCCTCAACTATGGAAGACCCCAACACATCAGTGCAAAAGATAAGGATGAAGCATTTGCAGGAATCTTCCATCAGAACTGCTGAGTGGATGATCCATCTCACCCTCCTCCAATGGTACCCAACATTACAAACTCTAGTATTCAGCCAATTTGATTCATTCCATGTGATATCACAAAATTATGAGAGACACTGGACACTGCAAACGCTATGGGCCTTGACAACATTCCAACAATAATACTGAAGATGTGTGCTTCAGAACTTGCTGTTCCCCTGGCCAAGCTGTTCCAGTACAGTTACAACACTGGCATCTACCCGACAAAGTAGAAAATTACTCAGGTACGCCATGTACATATTTAGCAGGAGAAATCCAACCCGGCCAATTACCGTCCCATCAGTCCATTGGTGAAGTGATGGAAGGTGACATCAGCCGTGCTATTGAGCAGCTCCTCCTCAGCAATAACCTGCTCAGTGACGCCCAGTTTGGGTTCCACCAGGACCACCCAGCTCCTGATCCCATTACAGCCTTGGTTCAAACATGGACAAAAGAGCTGAGTTCCAGAGGGGAGGGGAGAGTGACGGACTGTGACATCAAGGCCAATTGGACCAAGTGTGGCATCAAGGAGTCCGAGCAAAACGGGAATCAATGGGGGATAAACTCTCCGGTGGTTGGAGTCAGACCAGACACAGAGGGAGATGGTTGTGACAACCAGTGACTAGTCAGTGTGCCTCAGGAATCGGTGCTGGGACAGCACTTATTTACAATTTATATCGATGATTTGGAGTTGGGGTCCACGTGTAGGGTGTCAAAGATTGCAGCTGATACTAAGATGAGTGGCAGAGCAAAGTGTGCAGAGGATGGTGAAACTTTGCAGAGGAACATAGATACACTGAGTGAGTGGGCTGTGAGTCGGCAAATATCTGGCAGATGGAATACAGTGCTGATAAATGTGAAGTCATCCATTTTGGTCGGAGTAACAGTAAAATCGGTTATTACTTGAATGGTAAAAAGTTGCAGCATGCTGCTATACAGAGGGACCTGGGTGTCCTTGTGCATGAATCACAGAGGGTTGGTCTGCAGGTACAACAAGTCATTACGAAGGAAAATGGAATTTTGTCCTTTATTATTAACGGGGTTCAGTTTAAAAGCAGAGAGGTAATGTTGCAGCTGTACAAGGTGCTGGTGAGCCCACACCTGGAGTACTGTGTGCAGTTTTGGTCTCCTTTTACTTGAGAAATGATATACTGGCAGTGGAGGGGGTGCAGAGGGGGTTCCTCGAGGAGACTAGGTTGACTCCAGGTTTGAGGGAGTTGGGTTATGAGGAAATACTGAGTGGATTAGAATTATATTCATTGGGATTCATAAGAATAAGGGGGGGGGGTGGTTCTTCTGGACAAATATAAAATTATGAAGGAAATAAGCAAGATAGTAGAAAGGACTTTTTCACTGGAGGGTGAAACTAGGATGAGGGGACATGGCCTCAAGATTCGAGGGAGCAGATTTAGGACTAAGTTGAGAAGGAATGTCTTCATCCAGAGGGTTGGTAATCCATGGAATTCCTTGCTCAGGGAAGCAGTTGACACTAGTTCAGTAAATGTTTTTAAACAAAGATCGATATTTTTGAAAAAGAAAGGAATTAAAGGACACAGTGAGAGGGCGGATAAGTGGAGCTGAGGCCATGAAAAGACCAGCCATGATCTTATTGAATGCTGGAGCAGGCTTGAAGGGGCAGACAGCCTACCCCTGCTCCTCGTTCTTATGTCCTTGTTATTGGCTGGAGGAACAGCAATTATTCCTCTCACATTTTTTTGAGGAGGTGTCCATTGTATATAACCATCCATCTCTTTGGAACCACTTAAATATCTCCAGAGAAATGAAACATTATGGTCAATGCCTCCGCGATCTGTCCTCTCAGTAACTCATAAACATATTGTCCAAGGTGGGTACAAGTCCTATTGTCATGGGGAATACTTTACTGGATTGAAACGCTTCAACTGAACCTGTTTGCTTTGTGACTGCATTTAATGCCAAACTCTGTGGACCATAATTGTGTCCCAGGAGGGTTTCCCTCTTCTATTAATTATAAATTCCTTACAATGTACGAAGCTATAGTATCAGTGACAGCATCACCTCCAGCATCACCCCCAGCACTAACAGGGACCGACAGCTCCAGAGACTGGGAGCTCGGGGGAAGAGAGATTCGAACCTGAGAACAATAGATTGGAATTTTACAACCATGGGTTGGAATCTGAACACAGAAGATCGGAATTTTACAACAATGGGCAGGAGTTTCTCAGCAACAATTGATTATATTTCTGCAAATTACCACATGATGTCATTAACAACCCGGATCCGTTATATCCTCCTGATTATTCAACGTATTTGCTATCCCACCCTTGTTATTGTTGGTGTTCCTGGTAAGTCCCTAGCCCTGATATTAGCTCTATAAGTCATGACTAACTGCATCGCTTTTCCTGCCAGTTCCTGTGTCCTCCTCGCTGCTGTTACTGGAGTCCCTGCTGAAGATATGTCCACCCATTAGATCTGAAAATCATGTTTCACTCTATTAACGTTCTTGTCATTCATCATTATCTATTGACGCTCACCCCATCCTTGGCCAAGTCATGACGATCAGTGAGATTGTTCAGAATCTTACCGATCCATTTAGAGTCAAAGAGTGAGAGAAATGTACAGCACTGAAGCAGACCCTTCAGTCCAACCCATCCATGCTGACCAGATATCCCAACCTAATCTAGTCCCATTTGCCAACACCTGGCCCATATCTTTCTCAACCCTTCGTATTCATATAACCATCCAAATGCTGTAATTTTAGAACAGCCTCCACCACTTCCTCTGGCAGCTCATTCCAGATACGCACCACCTTCTACATGAAACAGTTCCACCTTAGGTTCCTTTTAAACTTTTCCCCTTTCACCCTAAAACTATGCCGTCCAGTTCTGGACTCACCTGCACCAGAGAAAAGACCGTGTCTTTTTAACCTATCCAGACCCCTCATGATTTTTAAAACGCTCTACAGCCACCTCTCAGTCTCCAACACTGCAGGTAAAACAGCCCCAGTCTATTCAGACCCTCTTTGTAGCTCAAATCCTCCAACCCTCACAACATCCTTGTAACCTTTCTC
>NW_025198414.1:0-5573 GCF_004010195.1 Chiloscyllium plagiosum
GTACGTCTGGGACCTTAGGATCGCCTGCTCTACTTTTGCTGTGATTCTGAAATTAAAGGTAAGGCAGAGGAGGAGGAACTAATGTGTACCTGTGACTATTCGAGCATCAGGTTCAAGAAATGGGACACAGAAAAATGTTGTGCAAAATAGACTTGATTGAAAACTGGGTTTCTGAGGGTCGCTGCGTTGTTTACAGAAAATGTTACATTATCGCTGTCATAGGGCTTCTCATTAGGTCGGCTTCAACTTGGCACAGAATTCGATTCAAAGACACTTCACTAACTCCCTTCTGCAAGTTCCAACAGACAACATGAAACACACTCTACATCCAAGGACATGTTGCACAGCTTTCATGAATACTGAAGATACAAGAATGTCATGCAAGAGTAAATTGAATTACAGTATAAATTGTAAAGTGATAATAATCTAGAGCAAGATACAGAATTCCCGAAATTCATGTTTATTACCGTGGTCAGAACACTAGCCAGGCAAAGGGGAAATCTGTCCCTGAATCCCAAATACCTACACGGCCGTTTGCTCCATGTGCCCAGTTGGAAACCTGTGTGAAGGAGCATGCAGCTTGACAGAGCGCCTTGGAGAATCCTCCACTGTCTGATCTAAAGCTACAACAGGAGCTGTGTATTCCAGCTTTGAGAGCGGTGGGATAAAGGGGAGGACCTTGGTATTCCGTGGTGTAGATTCACATTGTCCTCATCATGTTATTGTTCAAAACCCTCTGTCAGAAACAGCACAGACAGAGAGGAATAGGAGGGGGCCATTTCACCCGCCAGCGCTACCACGCCATTTGACATAATTATGGCTGACCGAACACGTCAATGTCTTTTCCCAGACTATCCACGTCAACCTGTCGCCCAAAGGTAAAAAGACACTGAATAAATCGAAACACTCTGTGCAACTGTGGGAGGGAAATGTGTTTAAAGACAGTGGGCTTCTGCATTGGGTGTTGTGAATGAGCAGCCGATTCCTAGCTGATCATATTTCAAATGATATGATTTTCTTAAAATTCACCACCAGGAAATTGAGGAACCTTCTCTGGTCAGTTGCAGGGACGAGAACTCTAGACGATGGGAACTGACGATGAATCAGCAGAGCAATCATTGAATTAGCTGAGAACCTGAACTAAGCTCCGATTCTGGTGGGAATCAAACCCTCAAACTGTGAATCACAATCTTAACAATGCAGTAGATGTCCACCACGTTTTTTTGTTGTGCCAAAGATCTGCGCTGGCCTCCGTTTTACTGCACCTGAAGTTATGGTGTTCAAGTCTTTCCATAAATATCTGTTTATCCTCGCCCCACTTTCCAGTACCTGATTGGTTATTTACCCTTCCCATAAGAAGTTTGTTCCTGTCACACATATCTATCCCTTTTCTATGCACGTTAATCAATTCCTCTCTCAGCTTTCTCCGCTCTCAGATAAAGAGCCCCAGTCGAGCTCATCTATCTTTGCAGTGGCGAGAGTGTAGTGCGTTGAAAGCACAGAAGGTCAGGCAGCAACTGAGGAGCAGGATAATCGATGTATCGGGCATAAGCCCTTCATCAGGACTGAGGATTTTGAGTCGGGGTTGAGGGAGGGGAGTGGGGTTGGTGGTCATTTAGCTGGGAAACCGATAGATGGACGAAGGCGAGGGAGAAGGTGGTAGTTGAGAGGGGGGATGATTGCCGGGTCCAGAGAGCAGTGCCTAGCTGGAGGCTTGGGATGGGGATAATGTTGGGGGAAGTGAAATGTGGAAGCTGTTGAAATACACATTTATCCCGAGTGGTTGCAGGTTCCAAAGGTGGAACATGAGACATTCTTCCTCCAGGCATCGGCTGGTAATGGAATGGCGGTGGCTTGTTCCTGAAACATCGATTTTCCTGCTCCTCAGATACTGTCTGACGTGCTATGCTTTTCCAGCACTACACTCTCGAATCTGAGCTCCAGCACCTGCAGCCCTCACTTTCGCTTATCTTCCAAGGGGGAATGCTTGAGCTCAGGCATCACCTTGGTAAATCTCCACTGACCACGCTCCCGTGCAAACACATGCTTCCTGAATGCTGGCAATCAGAACAGAATGAAGGTATCAAAAGAAAAGTAGAAATTTCGGAACATGATCAGCAGATATAGTGCCTTTGAAACGAATGGTATGTGTAGGTGGGGCAGGAACGTGAAAGAAGGTGGACAGGATCTAAAATGATTAAACTCGATGCTGGGTACTGAAGATTGCACGGTCTCTTAGCAGGAAATGACCTGCCGCTCTTCCAACTTGCGCTGTGCCATGCGGGAACAGTTCGATGTTGTACTGACAGGAACCTGGAAGCTCACGGTCGGTTTTTGCTTGCAGACAGAACGTAGGTGTACTCACGTTTGTCACTCACTCTATTTTTCTCTCCCCAGTTTTGACGAGATCACATTGTGATCAGTTCATAAGCCCTTCTTCAGGCATAAGCCCTTCTGAATATAAATCTATGTCCTCTCCATCTGGACTCCCGATCCCAGGGAAAAGACTTTGACTATTTATACAAGCGCGTGAAATGCTGAGGCTGGGCGTGCTTCTGGTCAAAGGTGGGGTGGAAGGGCATCTTGGTCTCAATTTATTATATTATTAATGTTCAGCAGCAGCATTAACCCGCACGGAGAATTGGCTCAGAGGAAGCGTGCTGGAACCTTAAGTGAGAGCTCGATGTATTGAAAGCATCCTAAGAGATTTTCCTTCGCAAAGTGGTATTTTGTTACTTTGTCAGTACGAACTGCTTTTGCTCACACCGTCTCCACATCAGTCTCTTGCTCCAGTAAACACTCAAATCCAGCGTACATTGCTTCCATTCCAACACAGATATGCATCCTATTCTCTCTCCATCTGGGATAATCTGAATTGACAATGTCATTCTTTGAATGGAGAAATGCAGCAGGGAGTTGTTAGTGCAGCGGCGATCTATTTGGCGAGTAATCTTTGGAGACTGGAACGTGGCAGCTGCTGTCAGTTAAATTCGATCAATAAAACCTGGAAAATAAACCCAATCGCAGGAACAGAGACAATAACTTTATATTGCTGAAAACTCATTCATTCATGTCCCTTCGAAAGGGAAATCTGCCGACCGTAATGAGTCTTGCCAACATGTGACTCACCAACATGTGACTCCAGATCCACAACAATGTGGTGCATCCATGAATTCCCTATGACTCAGTTCAAGGTGAATTAGAATGAACCACAAATACTCTTCAGACCAATGATAACAACATTACGTGGGAGAATAAGGAAGAATAAAAATACATGGACAACAAGCGAAATGGGAATCGTGTCTGTGTGGACCTGAATTCAACTGATTATCCAAACAAAATAGACATAAGGATACCCGCAGCACCAAGAAATCAGGACCATGGGGTGACTGCAGGAAGGGATTCAATTACGCGCTGAGGTGTAAACTCACTTACTCAGTCACAGTGCACACAGGTCATTCACCACTCCCATATGTGAGAAGTGATCCCTCAGAATACCAACTGCCAGAGTCAGCAGCATGTTTACAAATGACAGCAGGAATTCGATTCTGCTGTTACTGCAGGTGTTAAGCCCAAACAGCAATTAACCATGTCTGGATGCCTGCTTCTAGTGGAGTTCCAGTGTTTTCTGATATAGATCAATAATTTAGACTTAGTTGTAGGAGCCATGATTTACAAGTTTGCTGATGTTGCAGCTATTGGTCGTGCAGTTGACTATGATGAAGAATGTCAGAAACTGCAGGGATGTATCAATCAGGTGGAAAGATAAAATGCTGAATGGAATTGAATCCAGACCAATGAATGTTAATGTTGTTGGGGAGAAGAAACAAGAACAGTGAACATTCTGTATGGTGTATATGGACAAAGAGATAATGGAGTGGACATTCACGATCACTGAAGATCAATGGACGGGGAATCAGTTGGACGGAAGTATGTAGTGTAGATGCTGGAGATCATAATCAAGATTAGAGTGGTTCTGAAGAAGCACAGCAGGTCAGGCAGCATCCGAGTTGCAGACAAAAATTGATGTTTCGGGCAAAAGCCTTTCATCAGGAATAAAGCTGGGAGCCTCGAGGGTGGAGAGATAAACGGGAGGACTGGGTCTGGGAAGAATTTAGCTGAGAGTGCAATAGGTGGATGGAGGTGGGGTGAAAGGTGATCGGTCAGAGAAGAGGGTGGAACGGATAGGTGGGAAGGAAGATAGACAAGTGGGACAGGTCAGTAGGATGGTGCCAAGCTAGAAGGTTGGAACTCGGATAAGGTGGGTGTGGGGAGATGAGGAAACTAGTGAAGACCACATTGATGCCCTGGGGTTGAAGCGTCCCATGGTGAAAGTTGAGGCGTCGGGTAGTGAGGGAATGGCGGTGGTGGAGGCCCAGGACCTGCTTGTCGTCACGTGAGTGGAGGTGGGGAATTGATGTGCTTGGTCATGGGGCGTTGGGGTTGAATGTTGCGGGTGTCCTGGAAATGTTCTCTGAAGTGCTCTGCGTGAAGGTGACCATTGACCCCAATGTAGACGATACCACATGGGAAGCAATAGATGCAATAAATGACATGTGTGGAAGTGCAGATGTACATTTGATGAATGTGGAAGGCTCCATTGGAGCCTTGGAAGAATGTGAGGGGGAAGATGTGGGTGCAGGTTTTGCATTTGCTGTGATGGCAGGGGAAGATGCCGGGAGGGGAGGATGGGTAAATGGAGGGCGTGGACTTGACTAGGTAGTCGTGGAGTAAACAGTCTTTGTGAAAAGTGGATGGGGTGGGGATGGAAATAAATCCATCGAGTTCAGTGTTACTGACACTTTTTACAAACCCACTGATTCCCACAGCTATCTGGATTATACCTCCTCCCACCCCACCTCTTGCGCAAATGTTATGTTGTATTCCCAATTCCTTCACCTCCATCGCCTCTGCTCTCAAAAGACCAATTCCACCACTGAACACATCAGATGGCCTCCTTCTTTAAAGACCAGAACTTCCCCTCCTGTGTGGTTGAAGGTGCCATCCAATGCATCTCATCCATGTCCCGTACCTCCGCCCACGAACCCTACACCTCCAACCACAACAAAGTCAGAACGCCCCGGTCCTCATCTTCTATCCCACCAACTTCCGCATAAACCATATCATCATCTTACAGTTTTGCCACCACTAAACGGACCCCACCCCTATCCACTTTCCACCAAGGCCATTCCCTCCGTGACTACCGAGTCAAGTTCACGCCGTCCAATGACCTACCCTTCCCTCCTAGCACCTTCCCCTGTCACTGTATGAATTGCAAAACCTGCACCCACATCTACCCCCTCACCTCCGTCCAAGGCTCTAATGGAGTTTTCCACATTTATCAAATGTTCACCTGCACTTCCACACATGTCATTTATTCTATCCGTTGCTCCCGATGCAGTCTCCTCTAATTTGGGGGACCGGATGACTTCTGACAGAGCACTTCAGAGTATATCTAAAGGACACCCGCAAGAATCAACCCCAGAGCCCCATAGCCAAACATTTCAACTCCCCTTCCCACTCTCCCGAGGACATGCAGGTCTTGGGCCTCCTCCCTCACCACTGCCTCACCA
>NW_025198415.1:0-5573 GCF_004010195.1 Chiloscyllium plagiosum
ACCTTAAAGGTCCCAGGGATTTATCCACCTTGCGACGATTTAAGAAACCCAGTACTACCCTCACTGTAATATGGTCAGGAGCCGGGCAGCAGTGGATATTTCATTTACAGAAAAGTCTGTGAACGTAATAGTAAAATACTAAACAGAGCAAAAATACACTCATGAGACACTAAGGAAGCTAGATAATGAACAAGGGGTCATGAAGGAGCCCAGAGGTGAATTAGAGCAGTGTTGACTTTTATGATGCCACAGTCAGAGATGTCTAGCACCGAAACAGACTCTTCAGTCCAATCCGTCTGTGCCAAACAGATATTCGAAGCTAATCTATTTGCATTTGCCAGCACTTGGTCGACATCCCTCTGAACCCTTCCTATTCAAATGGCTTTGAAATGTTACATTTTTTGTAGCCCTTTAGGCTCATGTTGAATTTTCCCCTCTCACCCAAAACCTATATCCTCTGGGATCCACCACCCCAGGGTAAACACCTTGTCTATTTATGATATCCATGCGCTATCCTCACGATTTTATAAACCTCTTCAACATCACTCAGCCTATAACACTCCAGGGAAAATGGCCCCATCCTATTATGCCTCTCCCTGCAACTGAAATCTTCCAACCCATGGCAACATCCTTGAAAATCAATTCTCAAACCTTTCAAGTTTCAATGCCTCCTTCTGATAGGAGGGAGACCAGAATTGCACACAATATTCCAAAGGTGGCCAAACCAATGTCCTCTCCAGTTCCTTTACTCACTGCTCGGACCAATAAAGGAAAGCATATCAAACACTTCTTCAATATCCTATCTCCATGTGACCCTCCTTTCAAGGAACTATGAACCAGCATTCCAAGGTCTCTTTGTTCAGCAAGGCTCTCCAAGACCTTACAATTCAGTGTGAGTCCTGCTCTGATTTGCTTTTCTGAAATGCAGCTCCTCACATTTATCTAAATTAAACCCTATCTGCCACTCCTCAGTCCAATTGCCAATCTGATCATAATCCATTGTACTCTGAGATAACGTTTAACATTGTCCACATTATCTCCAATTTTGGTGTCACCTGCAAACTTACTAACTGTACCGCCTCTATTCACATCCAAATCATTTAAATGAATGACGAAACAAATCCAGAAAAAAATCATCCATTTCTCCGGGTTTGAATGTGCTCTGTGTAAATCCTGCCCTATGACACTCTACCAGGGAGGGCTACACATACACCCCTCTGAACCTTGCCCCCAACAAAACTGGCGGCCGCGCACGTGTCCAGTGAAACGTTGTCCCGAATAAAGATGGCGGCGATCAGTCGATGAGGTTTTTTTCAGGTTTACTGCAAAAACGGGACTGTAAGTTTCAAATTTGTATTTTCCGATGTGCACCAAATATTTGTAAAATCGCTCAGCCCATACCAACAACATTTCCGTCCCACTTCCTGCTGTTTATTTATTTCCTTATCGACATCTCTCGGTCGTCACATCCCGCACATCAGTGCCCACCGCGCGGATGAACACGTGGTATACTCTAGTCACGCCCCTCATTTCCTCTGATTGGTCGGAGGACCAAATGCCCTGCCAGGTCCGCCTGCTCTGCCCCTGCCTTTCCATTGGTGTGCCGCTGACATCAATCACCGGGACCCATTGTTGCCTGGAGCATGCCCATTGCTTCGTGGCTTTTGTTGCTGTTTATCAATTACAAGAGTGAAGGACAATGTTAAAAATCACGCAACCACCTGATGAAGAAGCTGCAAAGCGAGTGCCTCCTAATAAATGTGTTGGACTATAATCTGGTGTTCTATGAATTTTTATTTTTTTCCATCCTAATCCAAGGAGAAAGTGTGGACTGCAGATGCTGGAGATCAGAGCTGAAAAATGTGTTGCTGCAAACGTGCAGCAGGTCAAGCAGCATCTAAGGACCAGGAGAATCGATGTTTCGGGCATAAGACCTTCTGAGGAATGGCTTATGCCCGTAACATCGATTCTCCTGCTCTTTGGATGCTGCCTGACCTGCTGCGCTTCTCCAGCAACACATTTTTCAGCATTCATCCTAATCCAACACCAGCACCTGCAAGTCAAGAGTGCGGGAGGAATGCAAAATATAAGATCAAAAGAACTAGGAACAGGAGAAGGCCATCCTGCCCTTTGAGCTTGCTCTGCCATTCAATAAGATCATGGCTGATCATTTTGTGGACGCAGAACCATTTACCGATGTTCTCACCATATCCCTTAATTAATTATTTCTTTTTTTAAAACAATCTACCTTAGCTTTAAAACGTTTACTGAACTAGCTTCAGCTACTTCCCTGGGCAATGAATTACATAGAGGCCAAGAAGTTCCTTCTCAATTCAGTCCTAAATTTGCTGCCTCGAATCTTGAGGTGATGCCATTTTGACGTGGCTTCACCTGCCAGTGGAAACATCCTCTGTACTTCTATTTTATCCATTCCGTTAATTATTTTATATGTTTCCATTCTTCGGAATTCCAAAGAATATAATCCCAATCTACTCAGTCTCTATTAACCCAACCCCATCAACCCCGGAATCAAACTAGTTAACCTCCTCTGCACCCCCTCTAGTGCCAGCACAGCCTTTCTCAAGTAAGACGACAAACACTGCATGCAGAACTCCAGGTGAGGCCTCACCAGCACCCAATACAGCTGGAACATCACCTCTGCTTTTAAACACAATCCCTTCAGCAATGAAGGTCAAAATTCCATTTGTTTTCTGAATTAATAGCTGTTCCTGGTGACCAACCTTCATGCAGAAGGCTCCTCAGGTGCCTCTCCATAGTAAATGATGCATTTTTAAAAAATTCAAGTCATAATCTCTTTTTTAATGTTACTCCAACCAAACAGTATGACTTTACATTTATGAACACTCTATTCTAAATGCCACTCAATGTATCAACGTTCCACTGTAAAGTTACACAGTCCTCCACACACTTTTTTCTGCTACTCATCTTAGTGTCAAATACAAACTTTGATACCCTACATATGGTCCCCAACTCCAAATCATCTCTATCAATTGTATATAGTTGCTGTCCCAACACTGATCCGTGAAGCACACTACTAGTCACTGATTGCCAGCCAGAACAGTACTCATTTATCCCCACACTTTGCTTCCTGTTAGTCAACCAATCTTCTATCCATGCTAATACCCTACCCCGAATGCCATGCACCCTTATATTATGCAACAGCCTCTTGCACAGCACCTTGTTGAAGGACTTTTGGAAATCTGGGCACAACGCATCCATTGGTTCCCCGTTGTCCACCTTGCTCGAAATGTCTTCATAGTAGATTAAAATCGCCCGTGATAATAGCCGTACGATTTTTACAGGCATTAGTTATTTCTTTGTTTATTGCCCATCCCAATGTTATTATTTGGTGCCCTGCACACTTCACCTGTCAGTGACTTTAATGTTAGAATTTTGAATGCATCACTACTGTTTCTCCTAATGTACAGCAATAACAACAACTACTTGCATTGGATGGAATCTTTCACAATGGCAAATCGCCGAAGGTGCTTCATGTATGATGAAAACGTTGATTAAAGAGAATGATTTTAAAATACATCTTAAAGGAGGATAGAGAAGGTTAGGGAGAGTATTCCACAGATTTCTGCCCTTGACAGTTCCAATTGTGGAGTGATGCAGTTGTTGTGAGTTGGAAAGGGAATGTGCAAAGGGGAAATGGAGGAGCGCAGGCAGTGCATAAGGTCTTCAGGACAGAGGAGGTTCCAGACAAAATCTGTCTGTCATAGAGAGTATGGCTGCCTCATCGGGTTTGAAGCTCTGCAATAGGTCCATGCACATCATGTTAGTGGAGGAGAGTATAACGGTGGCTGGGAGAACTTTTGATGAGGACTCAGCTACTGAGGTAGTATGGGCTGAGGTTAGAAACAGAAGAGGAGAGGTCACACTGCTTGCAGTTAATTATTTAAAGTCCTCCAAGAGTTCCAGGGAGGTGGAAGAGATGATTAGCAAAATTATTCTGGGTAGGAGTGAAAGGAACAGGATGGTCATTATGAGGGACTTTAACATCCCCAACATTGACTGGAAATGCTATAACTCTAATACGTCAAATGGATTAGTTTTTGTCCAATGTCTACAGGAGGGTTTCCTGACACATTATGTCGAAAGGCCGACAAGGGGAGAGGCCACATTGGATCTGGTGCTTGGTAATGAACCAGACTAGGTGTTTGATTTAGTTGTAGGTGAGCACTTTGGAAAGAGTGATCATGATTCAGTTACGTTTAGCTAAGCGATGGAAAGGGATAGATACATGCCACAGGTCAAGAATTATCGATGTGGCAAGGGCAATTATAATGCGATTCAGGAAGTAATAGGATACATAGAATTGGGTAGCAAAAGGCAAGGGGTGCAGACGATTGAAATGTGGAGCTGGTTTAAGGAACATATATTGTGTCTCCTTAACAGGTATGTTCCGGTCAGGCAGGAAGGAAGTGCTAATGTAAGGGAACGTTTGTTTACTCCAGAAATTGCATCTCTTGCTATGAAGAAGAAGGAGACTTATGTGTTGATGAGGGAAGATGGTTCAGATGAGGCGATGGAGAGTTACAGATCAGCACGGAAAGATTTAAAGACAGAGTTAAGAAGAGGAAAGAGAGCACACGAGCAGTCTTTATCCAATAGAATAGAGGAGAACCCTAATGCTTTCCATCAGTATGTAAGGAACAAAAGCATAGGATAGGAATAGGGCCAGTCAAAGTCAGAAGTGGGAAGTTGAGTGTGGATCCTGTGGAGATTGGAGAGGTGCTAAACGAACATTTCTCATCAGTTTTCACTCAGGAACAGGAGAATATTGTAGAGGAGAAGAATGAGGTACGAGATATTAGACTGCAAATGATCGAGGTTAGTTACGAATAAGTGTTATCAATTCAAGAAGGAGTGAAAGTAGACAAGAACCCTGAGCTGGATGGGATTTATCCGAGGGTCCTCTGGGAAGCTAGGGAGGAGATAGCAAAGCCTTCGGCTTTGATATTTGAGTTGGATTTGATATTTGAGTCATCATTGTCTACAGGTTTGGTACCAGTGGACTGGAGGATTGCAAATGTTGAGCCCTTGATCAGGAAGGGCAGTAGAGATGACCCAGGTAATTATATACCAGTGTGCCATACTTCTGTTGTTGGAATGGTTTTGGAAAGGATTATAGGAGAAAAGATTTATAATCATCTAGCGAACACTAATTTGATTTCAGATAGTCAACATGGTTTCATCAAGGGCAGAACATTTCTCACAAACCTCTGAGTTTTTTGAGAAGGCGACCAATCATATAGATGAGGGTAGGGCAGTTGACGTGGTATACAAGGACTTCAGTAAAGCCTTTGATAAGGTTCCACATGGTAGGCTGTTAGAGAAAATGCGGAGACATGGAATTGAGGGTGATTTAGCAGTTTAGATTAGCAACTGGATTTCTGAAAGAAGGCAGCGAGTGGTGATTGATGAAAATATTCAACCTGGAGTCTGGTTACATGTCGTGTGCACAAGGACCTGTTTTGGGACTAATGCTGTTTGTCATTTTTATAAATTACTTCGACGCAGGCATAAGTGGATGGATCAGTAAATTT
>NW_025198416.1:0-5574 GCF_004010195.1 Chiloscyllium plagiosum
GCTTTATCTGGAGGCTCACTGAAGATGTTACCTGGCATGGTGACGAAATGTCTGAAAATGAACCATCCAGCTCAGCGAGCAAACCTACATCCAGAACGTCAACCTGAGCTATAAATCTTCTCAAAACTCGCTAAGTAGAGTGATGGTTGATGAGAAATGTTCATCTTGTAGTTCAACTACGACTGATGAACGGCAAAATTTTGTTTTGGGGCCAGTGCAGCTTGTCACTTTCAAATTATCTGAATGAGGGCATAGAAGGATGAGTTAGTAAATTTGCGGATGACACTAATGTCTGTGTTAGTTTTAGACCGTGCTGAAGAATGTTGCATGTTAAATAGGGACAAAATAAGATGCAGAGCTGGGCTTAGACGTGCAAAATGGTGTTCAATGCGAAAAGAGGTCAGGTGATCCACTTTGGAAGGTGCAACTGGAATAATAAATAATGGGCTCATGGCAAGATTCTTGGTAATGTAGCTGAGCAGAGAGATCTCGGTGTCCATGGACATAGATCCCTGAAAGTTGTCACAAAGGTTGATAGAGTTGTTGAGAAGGTATATATTGTGTCAGCTTTTGGTGATGAGATTGATTTCGGAGCCAAGATGTCATGTTGTAGCTTTACAAAACTCTGATGTGGCCGTACTTGGAGTATTACAAAAAGTTCTTGTCAGTGCATTGGAGGAAGGTCGTGGAAGCTTTAGAGTGGGTCAGAATGTATCCTGGTATGGAGGGTAGATCTTATGAGGAAATGCTGAGGGACTTGAGACTGTTTCGGTGATAAGGTAGGAGGTTCAGAGGTGGCTTAATTGACCAATTCAAGATAATCAGATTGTTACATAAGGTGGACAGCGGGAGTTTTTTTCCTCGATTGTAATTGCTGGCACCATCGTATCTTTAAATGGCTTTAAATTGATGTGTGATAGATATAGCAAATACGTCAGAGGCAGTTATTTTGCTCAGAGAGTATTAGCGGTATGCAACTCACTGCCTGCAACATTAGTACACGCGCCAGCTTTAAGTGCATTTAAATCGTCATTGGATAGACATATGGATGATAATGAAATAGTGCAGAATAGCTAAGCTTCAGAGTGGTACCACAGGTCGGTGCAACATCGAAGGCCGAGGGGATGGTATAACACTATAATGTCCTATGTTCTATAAGCAATGGATAACAACTTGGGAGATGGAAAACAATATGAGAAACAGTGAAACTGTGAATTATTGAGGAAGAAGAAAAGACTGTATATTACATAAATTCAGAGACATTATAGGACTTACTGACACAATGTGTACTGGAGTGTTCGCTCTAAGCCATTAAGAAATCGCAAGTTTTACTCCATCTCCCTGACTGGTGAGGGGGAGGGTGTTTTGAACCGTGTATCAAGGGGGCCACCTTCATCCGAAAGGCCATGCTTTCCTCCCACGTGGAGACCCGAAGGCGATGGCATAGGCTGACTGCTTCTGAATGAAGAGGCTGTGCCTGCAGCTCGGACTGTAGGTATTGATTTACTGGACATGGTCACCCTGCAACATTAATGGAGTAAGAGATGCAGGGTCCACACGTAACAACGACAATATAAAATAAAGGCATTGCCTGATAAGTTGGCATCGTTACTGATACTACATTCTCAATCCAGTGCAAAGAAAAAGCCTAAATACTATGAACTAAAATGAGATATCTGTTCAGTGTCCTGATTAAGCTAGATTGTGGCTCAATAAAGCCAAGCAATCTGCCCAGATAGGAACACTATGCAATGTACTGACCGTTCATTGCACTAGTCAGTAACATCGACAACCTGTCCAGAGTGAATAACCACACAGACCACACCAGAACATTGACCTAAAAACCCGGATGAGATAACTGTTCAGTCTGTGAAGCTTTGCAGACCACGCCGATGCACTGATCTATTAACCCAGACAAGATATCTTTCAGAATTAGATTCCCTACCATTCTGAAAACAGGCTTTCAAACCCAACAATCCCACACCGACCCTCCCCAGTCTATCCCACCGAAACCCATTCCCATACATTTACCCCTAACTCATGCACCTGTATCATACATCCCTAAACAGTATGGGCAATTCAGCACGACCAAATCACTTAATCTATTTTCTTTGGACTGTGGTAGGATACCGGTGTTCCACAGGAAACCAAAACAAACACGGGGAGAAGTTGCAAACCCCCACAGACAGTCAAGGCTGGGATCGAAACTGGTACTGTCAGGCAGCAGTACCAATTACTGAGCCACTGTGCAGCCCCAGCATAATTGTCAAGCATGGGGAAATGTGCAGACCACAGTGCGGCATGGATCTGTAAACCTGAAGCAGATATCCTCCAAGCATGTAGATCTGTGTGCACCAACCAAGTACATTGCTCAGTAACACTATGTGCGATCGCTGCCCAGCATTGGGAAACATGCAGCCAATGCTGGACCTGATGGGATGTGCATCTCCCATTCATTTACAACTCCTTATCGCAATTGTGCCATGACACGCGGTAACGCGGTGTGAGAAACACTACCATAAAGAATGATTAGTGGGTTGAACAGTATAAATACCAACAAATGGGTAATACATGAAAGAAGTGAAACATTCTAACAGATGAAAGGCTGAACAGACAATCAATTCTTCAATGTATAATTTTATTTACATCACACTGTAAATTTTTGCTATAAATTCTTTGTTATGATCGAGCCCTCCACTATCACCCGATGAAGGAACGTCGCTCCGAAAGCTAGTGTGCTTCCAATTAAACCTGTTGGACTATAACCTGGTGTTGTGTGATTTTTACCTTTGTACACCTCAGTCCAACACCAGCATCTCCAAATCATAACAAATGGGAGGGTTTTGTGAAACAGGCAGGGAGGGGGAGACAGAGAGACAATGTTTTGGCATTATATGTTCAAAGGTTTAGACCATAAGACATAGGAGCGGAAGTAAGGCCATTCGGCCCATCGAGTCCACTCCGCCATTCAATCATGGCTGATGGGCATTTCAACTCCACTTAACCGCATTCTCCCCGGAGCCCTTAATTCCTTGTGACATCAAGAATTTATCAATTTCTGCCTTGAGGACATTTAGCGTCCCAGCCTGCACTGCACTCTGCGGCAATGAATTCCACAGGCCCACCACTCTCTGGCTGAAGAAATGTCTCCGCATTTCTGTTCTGAATTTACTCCCTCTAATTCTAAGGCTGTGTCCACGGGTCCCAGTCTCCTCGCCTAACGGAAACAATTTCCTAGCGTCCACTCTCTCCAAGCCATGTTATTTCGATACCATTTGTAACTTGAGCCAGTATACTGAGGAATGGGTGAACAGAATATTCACGTGAGTTCAGATGATGGGGAGCTTTGGATGAGTATTTGTTGTGTAGCTTTGTAAGTTTCAGTGGGGTCTGTAAAGACTTTGACTCATTGGGCTGAAACTAACAATAATTTGTCTCAGTGTCATTTTCTTTGAGCGTGACAGAAGGGTCGCCTATACGTGGCCAAGCTACTTTCATGGTGCTATCTTATCGAAGCTCAATACTTGTCCCACCGCATTGTCTATCTTCTATGTAATGCCAGTCCGATTGTGCCAACGATCATGTCTAGAGCCACTCACCATCGCCCGGATACCACTGGATATTCCGTGATCCATTACAATGGTCTCACCTTTAAAAAAACAACATGCTCACGGTTAATTCTTCTTAATTTGGAGATGCCCTGTACAGTTTACTCCAGACATAGCAGATAAGAGGCAATTGCACCACAATTTGACTACAGCAAAATGGAGATCCTAAAGGATGGTGTAGAATCGAGGATGACCATTCTCTTTTCAGGGGAGGACATACCACCAGATTCACCAACCATGATTTAAGCTCTCTCCCCAGTTCACTGTTTTTTTGCGGTCTGAATAAATGTGCCTGAACACTACAGGACAAGAATCAATAACCTTTCCCACTCTGCCAGGGCATGCGTTACCATATTCTCTCTGCTCCCTCATACTCACTGTATGTCTGGAATAGCGCTGACCGCCGAACAAGGCTCATGCTCCACCACTCGCACTACTGCAGGCTGCACCTTCACTCTCTCTCTCCCTCTCTCTCGCTCTCTCTCAACCTCTCTCTCCCGTCCACTGGTGTCACCTACAAAAGGGCAATATGTTCACGGTCATTATTCTCAGATTGAATCTGGCTGTTCACTAGTACCCCCACCCCCCAACACCTCCCTCCACTAAGAGCTCTGACTCCTTCCGGATACCTCACCGTTTCCCTGCCCAAACTTACACTAGCGCTGACAGCGGGATCCACACATTCCCAGTGTCACATCCACCCATTCTCTAATTCCAAGAGAAACTGCTTGTAATAGGACAGAAAGGGTCAAGCTGCCTGGTGCAGTGCCAGATATCAGTTCCCTCAAACACTTAGCCGTCACGTGTGAGGACTCTGGTACGAGCCAGAGAGAAACAGAACAACTCGTGTGGAGATTTTGCAGCGTCCACTTTTCACGGAGTAAGGAGCAATGTTCAGTGAAGGGCAATTGTCACTTTGAACCGACTGTCAGTTCCATTTTCACCTGGTACACCTTTGAAGCACCGGCCCAGATGCCATCTTGATAGTGCGGAAATAGGCCTATCAGCCAAACAAGACCACACAGAGCCTCCCATACCTATTCACTATACCCTAAATTTACGCCTGACTAATGTACCTCACCTCCACATTCCTGAACACTATGGACAGTTTAGCATATCTAACCTGCACATCGTTGAACTGTGGGAGGAACCCGGAACATCCGATGGAAATCTACGTGGTCACGGGCAGAATGCACAAACTCCACAAAGACGGTCCCCCGAGGCTGGGATCAAACCCGGGTCCCTGGCATTGTGAAGTAACCATTTTTGTCTAGTGTGGCAAAACATGGAATCTCCAAGATTTCGGTGGACAGAATGATTGTCACACAATTCATCCCCTCCACCAACTCGCAATAAGGGAGCAAAGAGTCTCCCTCTGTCACCACTTCCTGAAAACAGTTCAGGTCCTAAAACTAATCTGTGATATTTACTCGTCGCTTATCCTGACATCTTCAATAACCGGTGTTCCTGAACAGCTTTTATAATTGTACAGTCTCGTTATTTTACTTTCCTACCTGAGTTCATCACCTCACACAGCTCTGCATTGATTCCCATCTGCCATGTACCTGAACACGACAGTAACTTGTTGTTGCCTGTTGGTTTCTCACACTCATTTCAGTTCCTCGAGGTTTGATACCTGCAAATGTTGACACTGTAACAGAGCTACAATTTAAATAGAGCAACTGAAACACTGATCCACAATAGTGTGAATAAGAGAAATACTCATTAACGCCCCACATAGCAACTGAAACATTGACACACTTTTCACGGTGTCAGTCGAATATGATGTGCTGCGAACAGAGCACCAGGAATACAGACATACACCAAGGCAGAGCGAGCGAAATATTAACAACGCACCATGGAACAAGAGAAATGCTGAGAGACGCCTGTGATAATTTATTAATGTGTGTAAATGTGTGCCTGCATTTGGATGAGTGTATGTGTGTGTGGAATGTCTGAGTCTCTG
>NW_025198417.1:0-5574 GCF_004010195.1 Chiloscyllium plagiosum
AATCCCTCTACCAATAAAAGCTAACACACCATATACCTTCTTTACAACCCGATCAACCTGTGTGGCAACTTTCAGGGCTCTATGAACATGGACACCAAGATCTCTGCTCATCCACACTACCAACGACCTTACCATTAGCCCAATACTCTTTATTTCTGTTCCTCCTTCCAAAGTGAATCACCTCATACTTTTCCACATTGAACTCCATTTGCCACTTCTCAGCCCAGCTCTGCAGCTTATCTACATACCTCTTTAACTGGCAACATCCTTCCGCACTATTCACAACTCTGCTGACTTTAGTGTCATCCGCAAATTTGTGAACCTATCCTTCTATACCCACAATCAGGTCATTTATAAAAATGACAAAACAGCAGTTAGTGTCCTGGACCCAATCATCTTCAGCTGATTTATCAATAACCTACCCTCCATCGTAAGGCCAGAAGTGGGACATTTGCACAATGTTCAGTACCATTCATGACACTTCATGTACTGAAGAACTCTATGACCATATGCAGTAAGACCTAGACAACATTTATGTTTAAGCTGATTGTTTATGTTGCAGTTATCCCACACATGCATTATGTAAAGCCCATTTCCAACATGAGAAACTAATCTTTTGACTGATATTCACTGATATTCCTGTCACTGAATCTCCCAATATAAGTATCTTGAGGATTGAACCAATCATGTAAATATTTTGGCAACCAGAGCCACTCAGAGGGTGGGCATTTTGCACAGAGCCATCAACTGCCTTTTATTGAACACATACAAATTTTGTTCCATTGTTTTCAACAAAAGACATGTCAGTAGATACTGAAAAGTGAAATTTGGGGTTCAGTGTAGGAGGTGATGGGTGCATGATCCTCTCCAACAGATTACTTGCTGGATAGCAAGGGTCAAATTACTTGCAACATCTTCAAATGATAGGGAGGAGAAGTAAAATTAAAATATGAGATGTAAAAAATTTAAAATAAATCGTGTTTTGTCTGGCTGAATATCCTGGATATCTCTGTGTACATTAAAATTAGAGATTGATTTGCAATTTATTCATTTGATGTGAAATTGTCATGGATGAGATACTGCAGCTTTAATTAGAAAATAACCAATCTGTGATTTATTTCTCTGTCTGCCGTTTTCCTCTATTTTTTCCTGTTGCTGTTGAGGTTTCAATGCTCATTAATGAGACTGAAAAACCAGCACAGTTCCAGCATTTAAACCACAGATGTTAATTAGTAAAATCAATATAACAGGACCAGAACTTGAAGTGAAACATAAGATAACACACCTAGCACGTCCTAAAGGGATGTTGCAGCATGTTAAGCATTTGTGCATCCCCAGATGGATCAGTGAATAAATCCACCACAAGCCCCCATGCGAGGCAGAAAGGTCCCTAATCCCTGTTTGGTTCCCCATTTCAGCTGGAGCAAAAATATAGAAGCCTATTATAGTATTTACCTTAGGCTAGAAAAATAGTGTTCAGTCATAAACTCATGCTTAAAATGCTTGTGCACATGATGATTGAGCTCTGGTGGTGTTATTGATCTAAGTTTTCACTCCCAAAAATGGGAGTCACTTTGGAAGTTCGAATACAAAGAATCTGGAACAGGAACTGAATGCACATTGAACCGTCCACTCAAGTTGAATGAAAATGGGACAAGCAGTGACTACACCCTTCTCATTCTCATACAGGTCTTGCATCCAGAATAAAAGCTAGTCCACCAGGTCCTAGTATTCACTATCGAGGCAAATACATGAAGAATGGCTGCTAAGATGAGGTAATTGGTGATCCTGAAAACATATCAAAATATCTTGTTACACTTCAATACTGCTATGTTTCTGGTACCCACAGTTTGGGGAACAAAATAGCCTGGAAATGTATCTCCAGGTAATGTTCTTGAGAGCAGAAAATCCACTGTCCTTACTCAATCTGGCTTATATGAAAGATCATGTAAACCAAACAGCCATGTGGGTTGACTCAACTGATCTATAAGAAAAGCCTAGCAAGCCACTCAGTCGTATCAAACTACAGGGAGAAACAGTATATAAATTCCAAATGGGCCACCTGGCATTGAACATATAAACGTACAAATTAGGAGCAGGAATAGGTCATTCGACCCTTCGAACCTGCTGTACCATTCAATGGTATCATTAAGAATCGGAGAATGTCCTCAACTCCACATTTCTGCCTTCTTCCAAAAAGATTTCACTCCTTATTAGATAAAAATCTATCTGTTTTGTCTTGGAAATATTGAATGACTCTGTTTTCACAGCTCTGTGAGGACGATCATTCCAAAGACTCATAACCCATTGAGCAAACAAAAAAAAAAGCTTTTTACCTCTGTCTTACATCGAAGACACCATATTTTAAAATTCTGTCTCACAAGGCAAAACACCCTTTTTACACTCAATCTGTCATGTCTTTTCAGCATCTTATATTCTCAAGAAGGTCACTTCTTATTCTTCTCTGCTCCAATGGATACAGGCCCAGTCTGTCTTATCTTTCCTCATAAGAGAACATTCCCAATCCATGACCAGCCAAGTGAAATTTCTAATACATTTATATCTTTTTTTCAAATAAAGGGACCAAAACAATCTGTACTCTAGATATAGTTTCACCAGTGCATTGCATGATGTTGCAGAGACATTAGGCTCTGAAAGAATTCATGTTGAGGACAGTCTTAAGTACCACTAACTATGATGTTGACAGATCGACATCGTTTGAAGAGGTATGTGGTAACCAAATAGTCCTGATGCAGATGGTGTTCACCATAACTGCATTCCTTGCCATCACTTCCCATTTTCTAGATGTGCAATGAAACTGAAAAATGGCTTGGACAATGACAAAGATGGACAGAGACAGTAGCACTGTGAAGGGTGAAAGTGCTGATCGCACCTGCTGGACATCAGGACATTGAAGGGCCAAATATAGGAAGAATACGTTTGCAAACTCCAGCCATATTTAATTTGCAAGCATTTCTTCACACATGTACCATGCATGAAGATGTGCTGATGTTTCAAATATTGCTGAAAAGCAGATTGCACCATGCCATTGGTGCTAGCTAACTGACATTGTCATCTCAGTGATGCAACAGTTGGTGGCAATATCTTAAAAGGAAGTGAATGCTGGCCAATAGAGCCCCATCAGATGTGGGAGTTCCAAAGGTGGTGAGGGATAAAAGGGGCCATTGCTGTATCATAAGTCTGGGTCTGAGATGAGAAAGGGATCAAAGTGCAGCAGGCACTTCTTTTTGGATGTAATACAGCAAACACTACAATTGAGCAAGTTATTGTACATTCAGAAATGTCTACAGTACATATTGATTAAATACTCATCCATCCTTGTGCTCTCAAAACTTCTTTCTTTGAAAGTTACTATGCCTATGTGCTGGCCTGACTGTAAACCTGGTGACTGGTAAGTCTGGAGACTGGGATGACATTGGTGGACATTCTCTGCGGCTCACAGTCTGGAGAGCACAGCATGCTGAGAGCCTCCTGTACAGATGTAGGTATATCCTCTTCTGCCTGACCGGTTGTATGGACTGGCGGGGGGAGGGGGTGGGATGGAGAGGTAGACTGTCAATGGAGTGCACTGCAATGAATCTCCTTTGGTCCCTACTGTACCTACTCTTCTGGATTTCTGTTGGCACACTTGAGATTAAGACATCTCACTGCCTTGTCACCTTGTCATTGATGCTGTGCTCTCATGGCTACAACTGCATAAGAGGGGTTGCAAAAGTACTCACCTCCAGGAGCCACAACAGTTGTCAGAAGTTGGATTGATTTCAGCATCATGGTTGATTTTCACCTGTATGTTTTTGCAAGTTGACTAATAGCGATTCAATGATGTTTGTTAGGGAAGGACATCTGCTGTCCTTACCTGGTCTCGCTGACATGTAACACTACACATACAGCTATGTGGTTTATTCATAACTGCCCTTTGTAATGGTTGAAAAAATCACTCAGTTATATCAAACTGCTATGAAGTCTAAACAAAGGAATTGAATTGGACAGACTACCTGCCATTGACCTAAGTACCAGAAACAATAATGTAAAATGTAATAATGCTGACCCTGAAAAGAGTATTGGCTTGTACTATCATTCGGCTACCTATCCCATAGACAGTCAAGCAACAGCCTGACATTGTCACATTTGTGGAACCAAAATTTACAGAGAATGTCTCAGACACCGTCATTGCAGCCACTGTCCTGTCCTGGTTACACAGACCCAACAGAGGTGGTAGCACAATGGTGTACAGTCCAGAGGGAAATTCACTTGGAATCATCAACATTGACCCTGGCTACAATGGTATCTGACCAAATATAGGCAAGGAAATCACTTGATGATTACCATCCACTGCTGTCCCTCAGATGATGAATCAATGCATGCCCATGTTGAATGCTAACTTGAATTTGAAGTGTTTAGGGTGGTGAAAGTACAGAACGTACTCTGGGTGAAGGATCTCCAATGTACATTACCCAGAATGACTAGGTAACACTGTTACTGACAGAGCTGGTCAAGTTCTAAAGGACAGAGCTGCTTGACTGGGTTTGCTGCAAGTGGTGAGACAGCAAAGAATGAAAATCTTACCTGACGTCATCCTTAACCATCTATTCATTTCATTGTTTGCAAGAGCGACTGCTGCACTGTCCTAGTAGAGACGGTCTTTACACTGAGAATACCCTTCACCATGTTGTGTGACACGATCATCATGCTAAATGGGTTAGACTTTGAACAGCTTTAACTCAAACTGGACATCCATAAGCCTTCTGGGCCATCAGTAGCAATAGGATTGTATTGAACTACAATTTGTAACCACATGCCCAGATTAATTCCAACTGATCATTGCCATTAAGCTGATGAATCCACACAGGTTCAATGATTGGCATATCAAAATGTGAGGTATCAACCTGGTGAAACTGCAACACAGGGCTACCTGCATGTCAAAAAGCAGAAACAGCATTTCATAGATAGGGCTGAGTGATTCCACAATGAATGGATCAGATCTAAGCTCTGCAGATTTTCCACATAGAGTCACGGGAATATTGGAATAGGAGGAGGCTATTCAGCCCCTTGAGCCCATTCCGCTATTCAGTGAAATCATGGCTGATCTGTGGCTTAACTCCATGTACCTACATTTGGCCCACATCCCTTAATAAGGTTTGTTTCACAAAAGGTTATATTTCTCAACTAATTTAGAATCAACTGCCATTTGTGGAAGAGACTTCAAAACCGCAACCATCCTTTCAATAGACAATAGACAATAGGTGCAGGAGTAGGCCATTCTGCCCTTTGAGCCTGCACCACCATTCAATATGATCATGGCTGATCATCCTTAATCAGTATCCTGTTCCTGCCTTATCTCCATAACCCTTGATTCCACTATCCTTGAGAGCTCTATCCAACTTTTTCTTAAATGAATCCAGAGACTGGGCCTCCACTGCCCTCTCGGGCAGAGCATTCCACACAGCCACCACTCTCTGGGTGAAGAAGTTTCTCCTCATCTCTGTCCTAAGTGGTCTACCCCATATCTTTAAGCTGTGCCCTCTGGTTCGGCACTCACCCATTAGCGGAAAC
>NW_025198418.1:0-5575 GCF_004010195.1 Chiloscyllium plagiosum
TTTCTGCAAGGCTTGCTACTGTAGGTAAGTCTCCTGGGGCGGCTGTGGATGCCTCTGCTGCAGCTGGAGAGTGTGGGGGAGGGGTTCCTGGGTTCCTGCTTGCTGAGAGCTGCGGGCTCCCTTCCCTTTAGTCATTTTTAATTAGGATAAAGTTGCTTAAATGTAATATTACACAACTAATTGAGTTACTAAACTATTATAAATGATTTATAAATGATTTGGTGAGCTTGGTAGGGGGTAGGTGACCCACTGTGCCCAAGTCTTGGGAGGAGCACTATAGACTCAGTCTTACTGGGTCGCCGCCATCTTGGATCCCCGAAATGAATGTTTAAGGCTTGCAGTGTCTGTGAAATAACGTACTAAAAACTTACACATATTTCATGTCAATTAAACAGGTCTAAGGCTAACTGCTACACTGCATTGTTTTGGTGTTGAGATCTTTGAGTGTTTTTGGAGCTTCATGCAACCAGGCAACTGGAAAATATCCTCTCACTTTCCTGACTTGCAGTTGATTGATAGACTTTGGGGAGTCAGGAAGTGCTTTATCAAAACAGGATTCCCAGCTCCTCACCTGTTGTTGCAACCTTGATATGGCTGCTCCAGTTTGATTTCTGATTAATAGGGGACCCCATGATATTGATGGTAGGCATTCAGCAACATTAAAGCCATTGAATGTCCAGAAGAGATGGTTAGGTTCTCTATTACTTTTATTGGAGATAGTCAAAATGTGACAATTATGTAACCCCAATTTACTTGCAACTCATCAACCCAATCCTGAATGCTGTTCAGGTCATGTTGCCTGCAGACATGGAATGCTTCAGTGTCTGAGGAGTTGTGAATGGTACAAAACACTGTGCAATCATTAGCAAACATCCAACTTCTGACCTTGTATTGGAGAGTAGGCTATTGATGAAGCAGCTGAAGATAGAAGGGCCTAGGATGTGACCATGAGGAAATCGTGCAATGATATCATGGGGCTGATGTCCCTGGCCTCTAATAAACACAGCCACCTTCCTTTTTCTCAACATCTAGCTTCAGCTTGGGAGAGTTCTATCCTCTTGATTCCCATTGACTTCAATGGTGCTAGGGTTCTCTAATGTTACTCAGTGAAATGTTGTCTCAATGTCAAGGGCAGTCACCTTCTCACCTCACTTCTAGTTGATGGCAAAGGTTCATCTTGGAGTGCTGTCACTAGCGGTGTTCCGCAAGGATCTGTTTTGGGACCATTGCTGTTTGTCATTTTTATAAATGACCTGGAGGAGGGGTTAGAAGGTTGGGTGAGCAAGTTTGCGGATGATACGAAAGTTGGAGGAGTTGTAGACAGTGAGGAAGGATGTGGCAGGTTACAGCGGGATATAGACAAGCTGCAGAACTGGGCAGAAAGGTGGCAAATGGAGTTCAATGTAGCTAAGTGTGAGGTGATTCACTTTAGTAAGAGTAACAAAAAGATGGGGTACTGGGCTAATGGTCGGATACTTGGTAGTGTGGATGAGCAGAGGGATCTTGGTGTCCATGTACACAAATCTTTGAAAGTTGCCACCCAGGTAAATAGTGCGGTGAGGAAGGCATATGGCGTACTGGCTTTTATTGGTAGAGGAATTGAGTTCCGGAGTACTGAGGTAATGTTGCAGTTGTATAAGACTCTGGTGCGGCCACAACTGGAGTATTGTGTGCAGTTTTGGTCGCCATACTATAGGAAGGATGTGGAGGCACTGGAACGGGTGCAGAGGAGGTTTACCAGGATGTTGCCTGGTATGGAAGGAGTTCATGGAATGCCCTGCCAGTTGCAGTGGTGGACTCTCCCTCATTATGGGCATTTAAGCGGGCATTGGATAGGCATATGGAGGATAGTGGGCTAGTGTAGGTTAGGTGGGCTTGGATCGGCGCAACATCGAGGGCCGAAGGACCTGTACTGCGCTGTATTCTTCGATGTTCTATGTTCTAAATACTTTTGTGTCTGAGCTGGACCAAGGCTACAATGAGTTCAGGAACTGAGTGGTGCTGGTGGAACTGAGTGTCAGTGAGCAGATTATTATTTGTTTAAATGTATTTTGTTAGACTGTCATTGCCACCTTCTATCATTTAACTGATGATTGAGAATAAACTAATTGTAAAAGATGACTTTTTAACTGATTTCTTTATTTTTCTACTTCTGTAACTAAGATTTTGTACCTAGGTACTTTGCGGCGCTGTGTGGCAATATTGTGCACTTTTCACTGTACCCTGTACTTGAGTATATGTAACAATAAACCCTAAATATAAAAACCTACATTTAATTGTATGTAGTAATTGGCCAGGTTGAATTATTCCTATTTTTAGTGTACAGGGCATACCTGTGCAACGTATTGCGGCATCTTGTAGATTCTTATATTTTACTCTAGATGTACATTAGGTTAATGCCAAGTATTTACAGAAGTGAGGCTCTTATCCTGCAGTAGTAGTGTCTCCATTCTTGGGCAGAAAGCCCACGTTCAAGACAATGTTCATGCTCCAGAGGTGTGTCATACATGTTTGTGGTAAATGCTTGTGTTGAAATTGATCTGCAGGCTGAGTCTGAACTATAGGTCTTTAGTATTACAATTGGAATGTTGCCAGGTCCCATTGTTTTTAATGTCACATGGAGTAAATCAAATTGTCTGAAGATTGAAATTCGTAATGGCTGAAACTTCAAGAGGAAGGCTAGATGGATCATCCACTCAGCACTTCTGGCTGAAGGTGTTTGCAAATCGTTTATCCTCATATTGTGCGTTCTTGGTTGTGTTGTCCTCTGTCTGACTTCAGGAGATGACAGATTGTGCCTGGGGCATATGTCGGTATCTGGCATTGAATGTCACTGTTCTGGTTGCAGTCACAATCCTTTCTGACACTGATAAACATGATTAGAGCCAGACTGAGTTCAACCAAAGTTTATTTCCATCTGTTGGGCTCTCTTGACTGCTATCTGATCATTTCTTTTATCCTTCCAGTGTCTGGTGGTCTCCAGGCACTCCTGTCAGCAGTGAGGACTCCCCACACTTTGACTCTGATCCTAAGCAACTTGAAGTCTTGCTTGCAGACACCCTATTATGTTGCTGATGTGGGAGATCATTTGACCTTGTGTCATATGGAATGTCTCTGAGATACAGCCAAAATTCATTTGACCCACATGAGCAAGTAAGTAGACTTGCTGCTGACCCAAGAAGGCAAATGTTCTGGATGTCCCCATATATGGGTTTACTTCCATATTTGACACAGTTTTATTGGAAATTCTCTTTGTTCATCTGAGGAGGGGAAATGAAAGATGTTCAGTTGCTTTTCTTGACTTCAATAGCTTCCAGATGCTGCAGTTCTGTAAAGGAGGGTAAAGGGAACAGAAGCCTGGTATATACAGAAGATTATGTTTTTGCTTATTTGCCATTCATCTACATTTGACTTCTCAACTTTTGACACGGCAGCTAGGTAATTGCGGTACTGATTTTTACAATAAGGACAGGTCTCTGGTCATTGTTGATGCAAGGTATATGAAGATGTCAACAACCTCCAGAGTTAAATTGTCAATGTTGATGGAAGGTGGACGTTGTGACGCAGCGATGACCAATACCGGCAGGACATGTCCATCACCTCTAGGGTATATACCATGCTAGCATGGCAACAGAGTGGGCAACATAAGGCTGAAGAGGAAGCCAAAAAAAGGGAGCTGGTGAAGTACCTGTAAAGGGGGCCTCCAAAAACGAGGTGAGAAAAGAGACTGTGATTTACTGGGGCTGACATTACTAAAGTTTTGTTGCCCACTGTCCCACACTGGAACAGAGGAAGTAAGTCAAATTAAGTAAGTGCATCACAACCTGACAGCCAAAATCCTTAGTGTGAATACAGGCTTTCTTGTCCACAACGACTGTGCAGTTATTGCTCCCAGTCATTCTGCCACAGACCAATGCATCGACAGCAGATAAATTGGTAAACATGAGGTTAAGCTGCACTTAGCACCGTATTGCAAGTCCAATAAGTCTTACGGGAATCAACCAGCTTTGTCAGTAGTGATGCTATGGAACTACTCATGATGATGCATCTTGAAATCCCCTGCTCAGAGTATACTCTGTACCATTCCTCCCCACTGAGCCTCTTTCAAGTAGTGTTCAACATGGAGAAGGACTGAATCATTAGCTAATAGGAAATGATACGTGGTAATAAAATGGAGATTTCCTAGATCATATTTAACCTAATATCATGAGACAGCTTTGGGTCTGGATTCTTTGTTGAGGATGACTAAGATCACTACCACCTAGAAATCACTGTAGACCACAACTAGTTGTTCAGAGTGTAATCAAGGATGGTGCTGGTGGTGTCTGAGACATAAACACATTCAAAGAGTTGTACCTTACAGTTGCTTGCCTTGTCTTTGGAATAATTTGTCTAATTTTAACACAAGCCCAGATATTATTTAGCAGAACGTTTCAGGGTCAGCAGAGCTGGGAGTGTTTCTGACATTGCTTGTGTCTTGGTTGCTGCCTGATAGTCCATCCTGCCTAATTCTTATTTGACTTTCCTCCAGGGTTTGATGCTACAATTCAAAACCTATCCATGCCGGGGGATCTCCCCACCTCCGTTATGCCTCGTTTCATGTTCAGTTCACTTGATTTGCTCCAAATATGAGTTTCTCAACTTTCCCTATCATAGGGATGACCCAAGTTATTGAAACCAAAACTGCCACAGTGGTACTTTTTAGACTGTGATTCAGACTCCAACGTTAAATAATATGTTGGTACCTTTTGCTGCTTCTTCTCTTGGTTTGAATGGGACCTTCCTTTTACCACTTGTAATTGTTGGGATTTGCTGAATTTCCCTTTCTCCACTGAGAATTTGTCACCACAATACCCCATTTTATAGTCTTTGTTAGCCTTGAATCTTAGCAAAAGTAGAAAGCCCTCCTGTAGTCTAAAGGTATATAAAATTGAATATGTTGTCTCAAACTTGTACCCTCTCAGAGAAGAACTCTCCACGTGAGCAGAGGAGCAGTGAATTTCATCGACAGAGTTTACAAGCAGATTTGACCTTATAGAGTTATAGAGTCATAGATGTACAGCACGGAAACAGATCCTATGGTCTAATTCGTTCATGCCGACCAGATATCCAGACCTAATCTAGTCCCATTTACCAGCACTTGACCCATATCCTGCTAAACCTTTCCTATTCATATACAGATTCAGATGCCTTTTAAAAGCTCCAACTGTATTAGCCTCCATCACTTCCTCTGCCACATCATTCCACACACGCGCTACCCTCTGCGTGAAAAAGTTGCCGCTTAGATCCCTTTTAAATCTTTCCCCTCACACCCTAAACCTATGCCCTCTAGTTCTGGACTCCTCCACCCCAGGGAAAAGACCTTGTCTATTTATCCCATCCATGTGTCATCAGCTAACTTGTAAATGGCATAAATCTAGTATTTTGTGACGCAGTCATGGGTATACGGTGAGTACAGTAGGGGGCAAAATCATATCCCTCATGATTTTATAAACCTCTATAAGGTCACCCCTCAGCCTCCGATGGTCCAAGGAAAACAGCCCCAGCCTATTCAGCCTCTCCCAATAACTCAAAT
>NW_025198419.1:0-5575 GCF_004010195.1 Chiloscyllium plagiosum
ACTTAAATGTCCCTAATGACTCTGCGTCCACCATCACAGCTGGTAACACATTCCATACATTCACAACTCTCTGCGTAAAGAACCTACCTCTGATGTCCCCTCTATACGTTGCTCCTAACACCTTAAATCCTGCCCTGGGAAAACGTCTCTGGCCATTGACTCTATCCATGCCTCTCATTACCTTGTATACCTTGATCAGGTCACTTCTCTACCTCCTTCTCTCCAGAGAGAAAAGTCTGAGCTTATTCAACCTCTCTTTGTAAGGCAAGTCCTCTATTCCAGGCAGCATCCTGGTAAACCTTCTTTGCACCCTCTCCAAAGCCTCTGTATCTTTCCTATTGTAGGGCATCCAGAACAAGACACAATATTTCAAGTGTGGTTTCACCAGGGACTTGTAGAGCTGTAGCAAAACCTCACAGCTCTTAAACTCAATCTCCCTGTTAATGAATGCTTTCTTAACAACCCTATCCACTTGGGTGGCAACTTTGAGGGATCTGTGCACTTGAACACCAAGATCGCTCTGTTCCTCCACACTGTCAAGAATCCTGTCTTTAATCTGATATTCAGCATTCGAGTTCGATCTTCCAAAATACTTCACTTCACATTTATCCAGGCTGAACTCCATCTGCGATTTCCCAGCCCAGCTCTGCATCCTGTCTATGTCGCTCTGCAGCCTGCAGTAGCCCTCTATACTATCGACGGCACCTCCAACCTTTGTGTCATCAGCAAATTTACTAACCCACCCCTCAACCTCCTCATCCAAGTCATTTATAAAAACTACAAAAGCAGAGGCCCAAGCATAGAGCCGTGTGGCAGAATACTTTCCATCTATAACCACACTCTGCCTTCTGTCCACCAACCAATTCTGAATCCAGACAGCCAAATCTCTCTATATCCCATACCCCCTGACTTTATGAATGAGCCTACCATGGGGAACCTTATCAAGTGCTTTGCTGAAATCCATATACACCACATCCATTTCTCGACCTTCGTCGACCTGTCTCGTCACCTCCTCAAAGAACTTAATAAGATTAGTGAGACATGACCTGCCCCTCACAAAGCCATGCTGACTGCCTTTAATCATGCTATGCTTTGCCAAATAGTCATAAATCCTATCCCTCAGAATTCTTTCCAAAACCTTGCTGACCACAGATGTAAGACTGACTGGTCTGTAATTGTTATGGATTTCCATATTCCCCTTCTTGAAAAGAGGAACAACTTTCGCCTTCCTCCAATCCTCCGGTATGACTCTCATGGAAAGTGAAGAGGCAAAGATCCTCGACAGTGGCTTAGCAACCTCCTTTCTCGCTTCTCAGAGCAGCCTGGGATAAATCTGGTCTGGCCCTGGGAACTTATCAATCTTAATATTTGGCAAAGTTTCCAGCACATCAACTTCATCAATCTTGTTCTGTTCAAGCCTGTTTCCCAGCTCCTCAAAGTTCTCATTCATAACAAGGTCCCTTTCCTTAGTGAAAACCGAAGCAAAAAACTCATTTAGGGCTTCCCCTATCTGCTCAGACTCCACACACAAGTTCCCTCCGCTATCACTGATCGGCCCTACCTTCTCCCTGATCATTCTCTATTCCTCACGTGTGAGTAAAGTGCCTTTGGGTTCTCCCTAATCCTTCCTGCCAAGCCTTTTTCATGCTCCCTTCTGGCTCTCCTCAGTCCATTTCTGAGCTCCTTTCTAGTAAGCCGGTAATTATCTAAAGCTGTGCTCGATCCTTGCTACCTCCACTTTACGTATGCTGCCTTCTTCCTTTTGATAAGAAGCTCCTCTGATCTTGTCATCCAAGGCTCCTTAATCTTACCCCTTCTTACCTGTCTCAGAGGAACAGATTTATGTATCGCTCACAACAACTGCTCCTTAAACAGTCTCCACATGTCTGCTGTGCCCTTTCTGTGGAGCTATTGTTCCCAATCTGTTCTTCCCAACTTCCGTCTGACAGCATCATAATTTCCTTTTCCCCAGTTAAATATCTTCCCTTGGTAACTGCTCCTTTCCCTCTCCATGGCTGTGGTAAATGTGAGGCAGTTGTGATCACTGTCACCAAAGTGTTCTCCCACCGCAAGATCTGACACCTGTCCTGGTTCATTGCCGACCACCAAATCCAAAATGGCCTCTCCCCTCGTCGGCCTGTCTACATACAGAGTCAGGAAACCCTCCTGAACTCACCTGACAAAAATCACTCCATCCAAACCATCTGCACTAGGTAGGTTCCAGTCAATATCGGGAAAGTTGAAATCACCCATAACAACAACCCTGCTACTTTTAGCATTTTTCCAGAATCTGCCCGTCTATGAGATCTTCAATCTCTCTACTGCGATTAGGTGGTTTGTAGAAAACCCCCAATGAGGTGGCTGTTCCCTTGCTGTTCCTAACTTCCACCTGACTGACTGACTCAGTAGACAAACCTTCCTCAACAACCCTCATTTCTGTAGCTGTGATGCACTCTCTGATTAGCAATGTTATACCCTCTCCTCTTTTTCCACCCTCCCTGTTCTTTATAAACGTTATAAACCCTGGAACATCGAGCAACCATTCCTGCCCCAGTGAATCCCACGTCTCAGTTATGGCCACAACATCATAGCCCCAAGTACTGATCCATGCTCTAAGTTCATCACTCTTATTTCTGACACTCCAAGCATTAAAGCAGACACATTTTAACCGATTCCTTTGTTTCATCTCGTGAGAAACCTTCCCAATAGATTCAGCACATCCTGTCACTGCCCCATCTACAACTGCCCTCCTCTCAGATGTGTAGCTCTGGTTCCCCCCCATCGCCAAACTAGTTTAAATCCTCCCGAATCACACGAGCACATCTCCCACCCAGGACAGTTGTGCCCTCTAGATCAGGTGCAACCCGTCCTTCATGTACAGGTCCCACCTTCCCCAGAAGGTATCCCAATGGTCTAGGTATCTAGAGGTGGTCACTCCCCAGACACAGGATAAGGACAACTGGGTTACTATCAGGGGAAGGAAATCCTGTAAACCTGATCGACAACATCCTGGACCCTGGCACCAGGGAGATAACATATCTTCCGGGAGTCCCGTTCCTGACCTAAAATCTCCTGTCAATCCATCTAACTATTGAATTCCCTATGACTAGCGCTTTCCTATTCTCCCCCCTTCCCTTCTAAGCCACAGTGTCAGGCTCAGTGCCAAAGACCTGACAACTATGGCGTTCCCTGGTAGGCCGTCCCCACCAGCAGTATCCAAAATGGTATACTTATTGTGAGGGTAACAGCCACAGGAGATCCCTGCTCTGTCTATTGGTTCTCTTTCCTTCTCCTGACAGTAACCCAGTTGTCCTTATCCTGTGTCTGGGGAGTGACCACCTCCCTGTACATCCTCTCAATTTGCCCCTCAGCCTCCCGGATGATCTGCAGTTTATCCAGCTCCAGTTCCCTAACTCGGATTTCAAGGAGCTGGAATTGGGTGCACTTCCTGCAGGTGTGGTTGACAGAGACATGTGTCGTGTCTCTCACCTGCCACATTGTGCAGGAAGAACATGCAATTGCCCTAACAGCCATACCCTGCTAATCTGAAAGCCCGCACAAGACTAAACAAGGAAGAGAAGAAAAAAAGAGAAAACCTGAAAACTTACCAAGTTTACAGACTCTTAGTAAGGTTAGAGGAAGTGGGTGGGAGGGATGCCCTATGATGTAGAGTCTTGGGTTTAGATAGAACATAGAACATAGAAGAATACAGCGCAGTACAGGCCCTTTGGCCCTCGATGTTGCGCCGATCCAAGCCCACCTAACCTATACTAACCCACTATCCTCCATATACCTATCTAATGCCCGCTTAAATGCCCATAAAGAGGGAGAGTCCACCACTGCTACTGGCAGGGCATTCCATGAACTTACGACTCGCTGAGTGAAGAACCTACCCCTAACTTCAGTCCAATATCTACCCCCCGTTCCAGTGCCTCCACATCCTTCCTATAGTATGGCGACCAAAACTGCACACAATATTCCAGATGCGGCCGCACCAGAGTTTTATACAACTGCATCATGACCTCAGGACTCCGGAACTCAATTCCTCTACCAATAAAAGCCAGTACGCCATATGCCTTCCTCACCGCACTATTTACCTGGGTGGCAACTTTCAGAGATCTGTGTACATGGACACCAAGATCCCTCTGCTCATCCACACTACCAAGTATCCGACCATTAGCCCAGTACCCCATCTTTTTGTTATTCTTCCCAAAGTGAATCACCTCACACTTAGCTACATTGTATTCCATTTGCCACCTTTCTGCCCAGCTCTGCAGCTTCTCTATATCTTGCTGTAACCTGCCACATCCTTCCTCACTGTCAACAACTCCTCTGACTTTCGTATCATCCGCAAACTTGCTCACCCAACCTTCTAACCCCTCTTCCAGGTCATTTATAAAAATGACAAACAGCAATGGTCCCAAAACAGATCCTTGCGGAACACCGCTAGTGACGGCACTCCATGAAGAAACTTTGCCATCAACTACTACCCTCTGTCTTCTTCCATCCAGCCAATTCCTAATCCAAACCTCCAGCTCACCCTCAATGCCATATCTCCGTATTTTCTGCCGTAGCCTACCATGGGGAACCTTATCAAACGCCTTACTAAAATCCATATATACCACATCTACCGCTTTCCCCTCATCAACCTCCTTCGTCACCTTTTCAAAGAATTCAATAAGGTTTGTGAGGCATGACCTGCCCTTCACAAAACCATGCTGACTATCCTTGATCACATTATTCCTATATGGATGTTCATAAATCCTATCCCTTACAATTCTCTCTAAGACTTTGCCCACAACAGAAGTGAGACTCACCGGCCTATAGTTACTAGATCTCACCCACTTAAAAAATTCCTGGCAGCCCTTGCTTCCCTCCACCCACTCTCCTCACCGCTCTGTTCAAAATGGAAGCTCGATACCTGAAGTCCCTTTGTAAGTGGGAAAAATGTACCTACCCGGCACCCTCGCTTCTCTCCGCCCTGTTGTCGATTCTCCTACAAGAGGAAACATCTTCCCCACACCCACCTGGTCAAAACCCCTCACCATAGGATCATAAAATCCCTACAGTGTGGAAACAGGCCATTTGGCCCAACAAGTCCACACGAACCCTCCAAAGAGTAACCCACCTACATATCCCTGAACACTATGGGCAATATAGCATGGCCAATTCACCCAAACTGCACATCTTTGGATTGAGGGAAGAAACCAGAGCACCTGGATGAAACCCATGCAGACACAGGGAAAATGTGCAAATTCCATACCAACAGTTGTCTGAGGCTGGAGTTGAACCCAAGTCCCTGGCACTATAAGGCAGCAGTGCTAAAACTGAGTCACCACATCACCCAAGCACATCAAGCATTGAACATAGAACCACTACAGCACAGGAACAGGCCCTTTGGCCCAAGTGTTGTGCCAAACATGACACCACATTAAACTAATCCCTTCTGCCTGCCCTTGGTCCAGATTCCTCCATCCCTTCCATTAACCTAAGATCTTCAGTTACCTGTGAACCAATTACACGGCTGTCTGCGGGTAAAAGGCTTTGTCATCAATAACTGGTCACTAGTCCATAG
>NW_025198420.1:0-3493 GCF_004010195.1 Chiloscyllium plagiosum
TGTGCTGCAGGGTATTATAAGGCGCAGGCTCCATTGTATCCGGTTTTTGTCAGTGTGCTCAGTTGGCTGAGCAATCTGGGACTCTGGTTTCAGGTTCCACTTCTCAGGAAGGCTTGGGTTTGCATCTCTGCGCTGCCACTTATGCTAATGGATTAGCTAGGTAACGTTTTGCAGGGATGAGTTTTGTTGAAGTTGAACAGAAATAAAACAGTCATTTCGTCTAAACCACGCCGTAATGTGGCAGAGCACAAAACAACGACCACGTCAGTGTCCACACTGTTTCCCCTACTGCTGCGGTTATCACATTCGCCTCCAGCTCGAAAGGCCTCCAGCTTAACAGAGGAGCCAAGCAGGCTGCGTCAGGTTTTGATATTCCAGACAATTTGCGTTGTTCACCGTTTTCTCTGAAAGTGAATGGAGACAGTTATTTCCCTGTTGATGTGAAATCAGATCCTGCGTTGAATCGACTCACCATTACCTGTTGTTGTGGTGAAAAGGAGGGCAATCGCGATGTGGAACTTGGTTAAATTTCACATTTCATTCATTTTGGTCCTGATGAGGGAGGCTGTTAATCGGCCCTCTAGATCTGGTGGAGCCACCAGCGCATTGTTCACCTAATCCAATCAAGACTCTAATTGTTCATCTTCACTTTTTATGGGCCATTATTATTCTGTTCTAATTTATGTTACTTGAGCACTTTTCAGAAAGTAGTGGTACACTACGACGCCGGTACGTTGAAAGCACCGTAAGGAATGGCCTTGCCGTCATTTGTGTGAGCGGTTCATGACCCAGACGACTCGCTGTACCTCACTGACAGCATTTGTGCGTCGTTGTATGGGAAATCAAATTCTCTTTGTCAGTTCTGCTTCTGTTCCACGTTACGTATTGTCAATTTTTGGATTCGCTGGGAAGCTGGACTGGTAACACGATTCGTGAGGTATTTTCCTGAGGCATTTTCTTTAAACGAGAAGTTGGAATTGTGTCAGGAAGAATGGCCATTGACAGCCTCAGACCTGAAAACCTTCATCCATTGCTGGATTCTTCCAGAAGACTAGCCCCACACTGAACGAGTGATGTGTTTCCTTTATTTCTGTCAATAACCTATTAAAACTGCTGTTTACCACTGCACTATCTCAGAGGGGGGAAGCACGTAAACAAACCCTCAGATGCAACTCGTCCCTGCTGACCAGATATTCAAAATTCACCTCCACCAATTGCCAAAGTCTGTCCTATATCCCTCTTCACCCTTCCTGTCTATATACAGATCCACATGCCTTGGAAATATTGTGAATGTACCAGACTCCACTACTTTGTCTGGAAATTCATTCCAAACACGCAAAACCTTCTGTGTGAAAACAAATGTCCCTCAGATACCATTTAAATTTTACCACTTTCACTTTAAACCTGTGCTCTCTAGTTTTGAAATTGCCTGCCTTGTGAAGAAATATTCATTGACGATTGAGTCTATCCGTTTCCCTCATCATTATATAAACTTCTGTCAGCCCATCACTGAGCCCTCAAACTCCTGGGTCAGTTATCGCAGCCTGTTCAGTTTCACTCTCCAGTCCAAACCCTGCAAACCTTGCAACATCCTCATACATGTTATCGAACTTACGTCAAGTTCGTCATTGAATGTGCATGGGGAAATGTGCCTGAATTGAGGGGATACTGAAACACTCGTTATTAAAAACGTGGTTGTGCGGTTTTGTGTGGAAGCATGATAGAGCGGTCGAAGGCATTGTACTTAAACTGTACACTCATTAGATTGAATGTCACCACCACCCGAACCACGTGTGCAGTAAGGTACTCTGTTCTTTATGAAAGACCTACACAGGTTGTGATGTCGGGATATGAGCCTATAATCGCCTATTTATTGACAGGAGCGTCAACTAAATAAGCCACAACGACTGTCCAAACTCGACTTTTCAAAACCATATGTACATTTACTTAACCATTTGATCACAGTAACTCAGGCACTTATTTTCTTTTTCACAGTTGCGCAGTGAAAATTTAAATCAACGACCACTATTGCAGAAGTGGTCACAGCTAGATATTCCCCACTGAAAATGCGCAGTAAGAAACAAACTCTTTTTGCTTTTGTTTGAATCTGATGCCTTCGCCTGTTTAAACTGACTGGATAATGAGGATGTGTCCATCATCTCGTGGCCAATCAACCGCGTTAATATGCACAGAGGGAACATCACACCAGGAGGAATTATTGTGGTGAATTGGCAAGGGTTGGTGTGTGAGTCAGTGTGCACACTGGCAGTACATTCTGACACCGACACTGAGCCTTGCACAATCAGCTCCTCATTCACTTGCTGTCCCATGCCTCCCAGTCATTATTGCCTAGGAGAAAGTGAGGACTGCAGATGCTGGAGATCAGAGCTAAAAAATGTGTTGCTGGAAAAGCGCAGCAGGTCACGCAGCATCAAAGGAGCAGGAGAATCGACGTTTCGGGCATAAGCCCTTCTTTTTCTTCTTTTGACCGAAATATCGATTCTCCTGCTCCTTTGATGCTGCCTGACTTGCTGCGCTTTTCCAGCAACACATTTTTCAGTCATTATTGCCTGTCAACGTTTCCCTTCACTGTTCGCCTTCTCAATTTATTCCCGACCGCTTGAAGGTGTCTCCTCATAAACTGCAGCTTTATCAATATGATAGCATGCAAATTCCATCCCTAGTTACGTCAGAGATAGAGATGGTGAGTTACTTTGCTGGGTTGCTCTTCGGAGGGTCGGTGTGGACTTGTTGGGCTCAAGGATATGTTTCAAAAGTAGGGAATCTAATCTAATCTAACACTGGATGTGCTCAGTACAGAGATGCAGTCATGACGCGGTGAGGGAAGGAGTTAAACTCAGCGACACTGAAGGACGAGTGGGATATTTTCAACTCGGAAAGACTAGATACTTGGAGAGAGACTTGCGTTGATGGGTTTCGCGTATATCTGCTGCTATTGTCCTTCTGGATAGATGCAAACAATCACTGGATTGTTCTGGCAGGATTCGTGTGTGTGTTCTATGAGTAACCAGGGATTAGGTTTCTTTCGGATAAGTCACAAAAAGAGAATTAAATCTTCATTTTCTGAGTGGGAATTAAATCCAGGTCTGGGCAATGCAAACTCAGACTCCCGAGCAGGAATCTCCATTGATATTGACAGTAGCCTGTGGGACCTGACCTGTATAATTCTGGTGCCTGATCTTCACGTCATATTCGCCTTCATCAGCAGTGTTTGCAAACAGTTTATATTATCGCCCTGGGTTTCAATGTGAAGAAGGCAAAGCTGTAATAATTTGATGTTATTCAGCAGATATACTGCAGGAAGGTCTGTTAAGGCTGATGCTAACTAGAGCTCGTTTTCAGCTGCGTTGATAGGTCAACAACAATAAAGGCGTCGTTCAATTCGCCTCATTCTGGACGACGGGCTTGTAATGTTTCTCACTGAATTTGTTCAGGGTCTGGAATGTAAAAGACTTCAAATACAAAAATACAG
>NW_025198420.1:3557-5575 GCF_004010195.1 Chiloscyllium plagiosum
GATGTTCACATTACATTTCGACAAGCTGTCGCAGTCTTTGGGCCAGTGACGTAATGGGTAACGCGTCTGACGTCGAGGTAGGGGATTATTGGTTCGAATTGAACATCGCGAGGATGCAGTGTGCTAGTTCGTTCCCGTTACCTGTTGTCTGTCAGGAACGGAAGGGTTTGGGTTTTCGAAATTACATTTTCGTCTTTCTTACACTTTAAACGCCAGCTCACAGCAACGTCTCTCATTGTCCGTAGAACTGGCTTGCATTTCACCAAAAGCTGCCTTGTGGCGCATAAACTTGTGTGTGGTAGCCGACAGCATCAGTGAAGCACAAGGAGATGGTCTAATCCTTGGACCTCTGCTGCTCTCGGGTATGTGTCTGTGTCTCTCCCTCTGTGAGAGAAAAGGAGTTGGGTTGCTCATGGAGATTACAGCACAGTGAGTGAATGTCAAATTCAGTCCTATTGTTGTGCCATTTAACATCAAAGCGAGACTGTCATTGACATTTGCACTGGAATCATCAAAACACGTAAGGTTATCGAACAAAGCAGGAAACTCGGAATAGAATCGATGAATGTCTTTGAAGCACACTGCAGCATGGGCCAAATGGGCTTTTCCATTCTGCAAAACTTCAAGACCAGCAGAAACCAATCTGCAGCGAAACTGATCAGAAATAAAAAGGCAAAAGCCGCTTCATTGAGAATAATTACAAGAGCGTCTCACTTCGACACTTGTAATCTAGTAGTTCGGATTTGCAGCTGTCACCGCCGCGGCATTCGTTCTATTCTCGGTCAGGGAATGGATGTTTTGTTACCCAAATGTACCATGCTACCGGTATCGCTGAGCGCTTTTCCGAATCTGGCAGGTGATTGGTTTTGTGCGAAACGTTATTCAGGTTAACAGAAATCAAAAAGATGCAGGCTTTAGAAATCTGAACTTAAAACGAGAATTGATAGAGCAATTCGGCACTCTGGGCAATATCTGTGGAGAGAAACGTGTCTTTTTTCAGATGGACAGAACCTGGTTAGATATCTATTTCTACATTAGACTGTTGGGAAAATTATCAGTTTTAATGGTCGAAGCAGGATTCTTATCAAAATCTATCTCGAACTTAGAACCATTGAAGTTACAAACCTAAAAGGACTTAATCGGCTGCCATGCTGCTTCTATTTATCTGAACTGGGTGAAAGGCTGTATTTAAATTGTGATATTTTCCGTTTCCTTTCTGTCAGTTAGCAGTCACGTCGAATGGTGAATTGTTTCTTTCCGTGTTTAACTCAATATGTGTCTATGTTTTTCTCTGTTTGTCTCTGTGTCTCCTCCTGAGCCTCTTTCACATTCTCTAACTCTGTCGGTTTCGTGTCCTACCATATCCCTCATTTCCTATTTCTGCTCTTTGAAAAGGCTGGTATTCAGAAACAGCTTGAGAGCTGCTGACAGGCTTTCTGGCATCTGACTGGATTCGGTCGAAGGAGGTTCATTTTCTGCGGACAATTCGTTTGTCACTTCAAACTGAGGCAAGGAGACATTTCTTCCTCAAAATATTATGACTCTTTTGAAGTTAAACTTATCATATGACAGATACAGGAGAACAAGGGTGTATTTACTGTTGGTATACAACGAATGAATGGTGAAAGCAGAGAATGACGGTAATTCTGCAGTGTCTCCTGCCTCACCTCTTAATTTCCACCAAACTGGGAATGAAGGAAGTGGAATAAGAGGAGAAGCAGAAGTGCTTATGGAACAGCGGGAAGAATCTCCAGGTTAATACAATAGTTCGAAAGAACAACATATACTACTGTAAATAAACCAGGAAAAGAAGCAGGAATACCAAATCAAAATAGACAGGAATTCGAAAAGTACGCTGAGTTGCTCGATCAGCAACACAACACTTGCGAGAAAGAATAACCTTTCAATACAATCAGAAGGCACCACTGTGTGGGAGGTGCCACGGCACCACGCAAGAAGCGAGTTGTCTCGTCCATAGGTACAATTCACAGGAAATCGAAAATGTGTTTCCAGTATCA
>NW_025198421.1:0-5575 GCF_004010195.1 Chiloscyllium plagiosum
CCGGATATCTGGATATCCGTTCCCTCATCCCCCAACTCTGATAAGTGGGGAGGATCCTAGAGAGAGCTGGAGAGGACCAGGAGGCCTTGGGTGGAGATTCTGAAACATCCACGTCCCACCAACCGAATAAGGAGCAGTGTTCAGTAAAGAGCAATTCTCAATTCAAACCTACTGTCAGTTCCAACCTCATCTGTCTCTCTCGCAAAAGAACAGATACCCCATTGCACAGAGATGCAGGCATTGAAATACACAGCCGTATTGGTAAATACCCCAATATACTAACATACACAATGCATACAAGGAGATAAGCATGCACACACGTAGAAGCACACAAAGACATAAAAAGTCACACACAAATAACACAAACACAGATAGAAACACACAGGCTGATACTCAGACAGACAGACATAGTCACACAAATACAAAAGTAACAAGTACATGGACACACACACACACACACTTAAATACACATTAAGACACAGACGCAAGTGCCATTAGGGCACAAATAAATAAGTTTTTGGTTTATAAAGAGATCAAGAATTCTAGGGAAAAGATAGGAAAATAATGTTGAAGAACATATTAGAAATGACTGAATGGTATATCAGACTCGATAGGCCTAATGGTCTAATTCTGTTCCTTTTTTTTAATGCTCATGTGGTGTTATGCTATCAGATATTCTCTTCCTGAGACAGCAGCAGCAACATGTTTGATTGGAAACAGTCAGTGGTAATGGGGAAAAGATTGGAGGGCAGAATGGTTAATGTATATTCCTAGTTATTGTAGTTGAAACTTTATTGCTGGAACAGCACAGCAGGTCAGGCAGCATCCAGGGAACAGGAGATTCGACGTTTCGGGCACAGGCCTTCTTCAGGAATCAGGCCTGTGCCCGAAACGTCGAATCTCCTGTTCCCTGGATGCTGCCTGACCTGCTGTGCTGTCCCAGCAATAAAGTTTCAACTTTGATCTCCAGCATCTGCAGACCTCACTTTCTCCTCCTAGTTATTGTACCACTATATCCGAAAAGGGGCAGTGATTTGATATGAGGTTAACAGAGTTTTTAAAAAATGTGTCCCACAGTGAAAGAAGGATGTCCCTTTCCCTTTAATGTTGTGCTATCTGTGGTGTCCTCATCTTCAGGGAGCAGTGAAGACTCGGTTAATTTTAGTTTGAGCTTGATTGATCTTTGCCGGACAGGAGAGTCAATGTTTATTGGGAACAGACAGGAGACGGATGGTCAGACACACTCGGAACAGCCATGAGCATTCTGAACGGTGCAGCCAAATGGCCAACTGCTGCCCCTTTCCAATGCGTTGATCCGTCAATCCACCCTCGAGGCCGTTACAGGAATATACTGCTGCCCCTACCCCATGTATTGTTCCCTCAATTCACCCCTCGAAGCAGTTACAGAAATATACTGCTGTACCTACCCCATGTGTTGTTACCTCAATCCACCCCTCAGTGCGATTACAGGGTAGAGGACCATCCCATTCAGCCAGACTGGATCGTTACAATGAGACGGGAGGAGACCATTCTGCCCCTCCAAAGAATTACACAGGAATAGAGGATGAAGTAATTCAGCTCGTTGAGTACATTACACAGCCCAGGACGAGGCCATTCAACCCCCCTGAACTGCTGCATAGGAACAGGGATGCTGTCACTAACAGGAAGTAGACAGTAGAGATATATGATTTTTTAAACAAAACTGTAACTAGTTTTGACTCAGAGATCACTGTAGGGTCATCAATGATCAATGATCTATGTAAAATATCTGGATGAGGGGATTGAATGGATCAAAGCTGAACTACCTAGTAAACCAAAATGATCATTCAATGGATCTTCAAATGGAGGTAGTGATTCTGCATTATGATGTAGACAGGGAAGGTTAGTGAGCGTAACCTCAGCAGAAATAATATATTGTGAGTTGTCTATTGCAGTCGGGAACAAATTAAATGGAGACAGATTGCAGAACTCTGTGATGCAGATTTTTTCATATTCTTGGTACATGAATCATATGAAGTCTATCTGCAGTTGCAGCTAGTGATCCGGAAGGTAAGTGGAATGATACTGTTTGTGGCAACGGGTATTGGGTTTAATTAGGAATATTTCACTGTATCTGTACAGGGAATTGCTGAGACGACATCAGATACACTGGGTGCAGTTCTAATCCTCTAAACTAAAAAAAAAGGATACAATTCCTTTCAAAGATGTTCAAAGATGCTTCCCTTTACTCATTCCTGAAATGAAGGCCTTTTGTTATCCTGGGTGCAGTTCTAATCCTCTAAACTAAAAAAAAGATACAATTCCTTTCAAAGATGTTCAAAGATGCTTCCCTTCACTCATTCCTGAAATGAAGGCCTTTTGTTATCGGGGATTATCTGTTTAGATCTTAGATGAGAAATCTTATTGAACCACGATTTTCAGAGAAGTCTTTCAGCTGGATATATATTTTCTCTTGTTAAGAAGACTAAAGCGAGATAATAATTTTTTGAATGAGATGCATTGGTATTCACACAAATATTATGAAGATATCAACCCATTTTTAAAAATTACGCAGATGCATATAAACATCTCATCAAATCATAAAACGGGCACATTACTTTCTTTTGCTAATGAAAGGCACTGTGCACAACAACAGCAATTATGCTGCATACAGCATACAGTCTATATTCATCCATTCCAGGGAATGTACATGGAGAGAGCACATGGTCCAGTTTGGTTTTCAGTTGACATTCTTGAATTTTTCCTGATGAGGATTCCTGATGAGGAATCATAGGAATCTCTGTACAGCTCGAAGCAAAGGGAATTCAGCCAAATCCAACTGTTCAGGGAAGATATCCGCATTCCCAGACATTTATGTGAGCAGAATAAGTTCAAAGTCAGAAAAACATTTGGGACACTCTATCATTTTACCATTTTTCACAGTTCAACTTTCTGTTTCTCAGATTTTTCAAGAAAAATTACCCAGTCCGATACCTATATCATTGGACACAGCACTCAACTGGTTACATTTAAATTTTGCTTTCACCAATAGAGGAGTGGGAAGAGACATGAGTGACCCTCCAACATTTGTCAGAACACAAACAAGAGATTCTCATAGTGTGAATTCCCTTCCACAGAAGATTGTGATGCCTGGATATTTCCATTTGTTCAAAATTGTGTATGTAAGACATTTAAAACACAAATGAATGTAGGAAAATTGTACACTGACAGAAAAGTGCTGCTGAGACCTTAATCAGATCATAGCCTCACTCAGAGATGACTCAAAAGTGCTTTGCTCTCTCTGATTACAACATGCGATAACAGTACAACCAGGAAAATTACAACTGTTTACTTTGAAATTACAGAAAATGAAAACATAAGGAACAGGAATAGGTAATTCGGACGGTCAAGCCATTGTATACGATCATGGCTGATCTACTGTTAGCATTAACTCATCCTTAGTACCCAGTTCTTCACAGCCCTCAGCTCTCTGACAGGTCAAAGATTCATGTACCACCTCTTTAAATACTTTCAGTGATGTAGCTCCCCGAACTCTCTAGTCCAGATAATTCCTGACATTGATGACCCTCTGTGAGAGGAAAACACTCTCTACACATACACCATCACCTATTGATATGAACAAGAGCTGAACACAGGGGCTCAGGAAAGAGTGAATGGTCTTGATATCAAAGCAGTAGTTGACTGAGGATGTCATCGGGACCACCTACTTATCTGAGCTTAATGAGAATCAGGTCTCACCTCCCCACTGGTTGGGGTCTTTCAGAGCGCAAAGGAAGATGTTTGTGGTCGGTGGCCGACAATCCTCTCAGTCCCGGGACATCTCTTCAGGAGACCCTCAAATTAACTTCCTCAGCACAAACATCTTCAGCTCTTTCTCAACGTCTATGTGCCCCCATTCCCGGCGCCCCCCCACCCCATCTATCTCAAGATCAGAAGCAGGGTGATCACTGAAGATCACACAATATTCAGAACATGTTGTCCTCACTCAGCTCCTGAACCGGTCTGTGTCTATATTCAGCAAGACCCAAACAACATTCACGTTTGTGCTGTTAAAGTGTCGGTAACATTCATGTAACAGTGCTGCCAGACACTGCACATTTCCACAGTTAAAAGACGAGCTCATTCAGCATCTCAAGCTGGTTACATGGATATGTGGAAATCATCCAGCCCATCGAAATGATTGAACAAGAAGAGGGACAGCCCATTCAATCCTACTGCCTGTTCCACAGGAAGAGGAGGCGTCTGGTCAGTACATTGAGCTGTTAAACAGGAACAGGCAGAGTCCAGTGAGACCCCTAAATCTGTTCTATAGAACCAGGAGGAGACCATTCAACCCTCGAGACACTTACACAGGAATAGGAGGGTGTCATTGATGCTCCAACCTGGAAAACGAATGGAGCAGAGACTGCACTCATAGACTGCTCACAATGTTCTTCGTGGCTCCATTGCCTGTGGAACAAATGATACTTTAACGTGTTTTGTTGGCAGTGAGGAAGGAAGTCAAATGTTTTGTGCCAAGCCTCAAGGAGGCATCTTCCATCTCCCAGAAGACAGATCCTATGTTCTCCGTGGGGTCAGAAGCTGGTGGGAATAATTAACTGTTTTAAAATGAAGGTATTGTGGCTCCTGACGGGCTGGTGGATAACATGAAGTTCGATGTATGATCACACACCAAATGCACTGTATTAATGTTGGAAGGGTTTAGTTAAAGACTGGTTCTCTCTCTCTCTCAATCGAAATGGGGAGTGGCGTTGAGTGAGAGGAACGTTCTCAGAGCCTTTTAAATCATCGGGAATCATGTAAACCAAGTAAAAAAACGTGGAATTTTATCACCGTATTACTTCTGTTTGGAATATAATGAGTGATTGTCCATCACCTTAAGGTTCAATGCAATCATCTGTTATTCTTCAAAGTGCTACAGATTAATCCTCATGCATTCCCGATGGTACAATTATCCCAACAATTAGTCTGGTGAAACTCCTTTCCACTCTTTCTGCCATGAGGATTATTCCTTATAAAGGAGAGACGATCTGTGCACAATACCCCAAATACTATAGCAACAACACTCTAGGGTTGATCACAATGATTCTGTTCCCTCACTTAGCTGTCTCGGCTTTTTTCCTGTGGTATAAAAAAGCCATTCCTTCTCTCTACACGGCGAATGATGTGGAATTTTGAAGTCTCTTACATCTTTGTGTCATTCATCACCAGAGTTGTCGATGGAGATGCATATCACGTTCAGAGGGAGACTCAATCAGAAAAAGATCACGTGAAACAGGGAATGGTCACCTACCTCAATGGAAATTACTTGCAGGAACATGGAAATCAGGCAGAGGAAGGGAGCTATCTTTCCTTTTGTTCTACTCTCATGGGATGTGTGCAGCCCTGGGCAGGACAGCATGTTACGCTGATCTCTTATCTGAATGGTTGATTCAGCTGTTGTACAGGATAATAACGAGTAAACCACATTGCTGTGGGTTTTCAGTCACACAGAGACCTGAACATGGAAGGATAACCCATTGACTTCTCTAAAGGACATGAGGCATTCCATCAACTTCCTTCATGAGACACCAAC
>NW_025198422.1:0-966 GCF_004010195.1 Chiloscyllium plagiosum
TACATGTACACAAACACAGAAAGCTAGCACAACGATGTAGCAGGTAATCAGGAAGGTTAATGGAATGTTGGCCCTTATTTCAAGGAGGTTGGACTTTGTGATGAGGGAGGTCTTACTGTAACTGCACAAGTTATTGGTGAGATTACATCTGGAGTACTTTGAGCAATTCTGAACAGCTTATTTAAGGAAAGATAGAATAATCTTTTTATTGTCACGTGTAGTCTATTCTAGGAGTGCAGTAAAAAGCTTTTATAATACCTGCCTTCTTCCGGTGACATCATAGGTATAAGTAGCCAGGTACAATTCTTGGGGACAGCAGAGGAAAAAAATTGTTGCATTATTTTACAGAGTTGAAAATGAGTTTAAAAAGGACATCATCAAATGGTTAACATTACAGTAATGTAAGAAATCTCAAATAGATATTACAGTGTAGAGTTCAGCACAGGGACTCTGCATGTGGGCTGACTGCCTGCACCAGACCCCAGTTCAATAGCCGTCCCCACACTGTTCTGAAATCCAGATCACTCTGTACCGGCACTCAGCTGCTCGCACGTAAGTAGAGAAAGTGAAGACAGCAGATGCTGGAGATCAGAGTCCAGAGGGTGGTGCTGGAAAAGCACAGCAGGGCAGGCAGTATTGGAGGAGCAGGGGTATTGGCAGTGCAAGCATAAACCTATTGAAGGGCATATGCCTGAAATGTCAATTTTCCTGCTCCTCCAATGCTGCCTGACCTGCTGTGCTTTTCCAGCAATACTCTGCTTGAAGGTAAGGCCCAGGACAGACTGGCCCGCACGGGTCTCCACCGGGGTCTCACCATCTGCTCGATACTCCAGGGCTATCAACCCACACTGTTCCTGGGCTCAAAGCACACACTGTTCCTGGGCTCACAGCTCAAAGTGTTCCAGGACTCACAGCTCACACTGTTCCCGGACCCACAGCTCACACTGTTCCAGGGCTCACAGCTCA
>NW_025198422.1:3201-5576 GCF_004010195.1 Chiloscyllium plagiosum
GCTCACAGCTCACACTGTTCCCGGACTCACAGCTCACACTGTTCCAGGGCTCACAGCTCACACTGTTCCAGGGCTCACAGCTCACACTGTTCCAGGGCTCACAGCTCACACTGTTCCAGGGCTCACAGCTCACACTGTTCCAGGGCTCACAGCTCACACTGTTCCAGGGCTCACAGCTCACACTGTTCCAGGGCTCACAGCTCACACTGTTCCAGGGCTCACAGCTCACACTCTTCCAAGGCTCACAGCTCACACTGTTCCTGCGCTCACAGCTCACAGTGTACCCGGACTCACAGCTCACACTGTTCCAGGACTCATAGCTCACACTGTTCCAGGACACACAGCTCACACTTCTCGCGGACTCACAGCTCACACTGTTCCCGGACTCACAGCTCACACTATTCGCGGACTCACAGCTCACTCTGTTCCCGGACCCACAGCTAACACTGTAACTGGACTCACAGCCCACACTGTTCCATGGCCCACAGCCCACACTGTTCCCGGACACAGAGTTAACACTGTTACGAGATTCATAGCCCACACTGTTCCAGGACTTACTGCTCACACTGTTCCAGGACTCACAGCTGACACTGTTCCAGGGCTCACAGCCTACACTGTTCCAAGGATCAAAGCACACACTGTTCCCAGACTCACAGCTCACACTGTTCCAGGGCTCACAGCTCACACTCTTCCAAGGCTCACAGCTCACACTGTTCCTGCGCTCACAGCTCACACTGTTCCCGGACTCACAGCTCACACTGTTCCAGGACTCACAGCTCACACTATTCGCGGACTCACAGCTCACTCTGTTCCCGGACCCACAGCTAACACTGTAACTGGACTCACAGCCCACACTGTTCCATGGCCCACAGCCCACACTGTTCCCGGACACAGAGTTAACACTGTTACCAGATTTAAAACCCCCACTGTTCAAGGACTCACAGTTGACACTGTTCCAGGATGCACAGCTGACACTGTTCCAGGGTTCACAGCACATACTGTTCCAGGGCTCACCGTTCACACTGTTCCCGGACTCACAGCTCACACTATTCGCGGACTCACAGCACACACTGTTCCCGGACCCACAGCTAACACTGTAACTGGACTCACATCCCACACTGTTCCATGGCCCATAGCCCACACTGTTCCCGGACACAGAGTTAACACTGTTACGAGATTCACAGCCCACACTGTTCCAGGGCTCACAGCTCACACTGTTCCAAGGCTCACAGCTCACACTGTTCCAGGGCTCACAGCTCACACTGTTCCAGGACTCACAGCTCACACTGTTCCAGGGCTCACAGCTCACACTGTTCCAGGGCACACAGCTCACACTGTTCCCGGACTCACAGCTCATACTGTTCCCGGACTCACAGCTCACACTATTCCAGGACTCACAGCCCACACTGTTCCAGGGCTCACAGCTCATACTGTTCCCGGACTCACAGCTCACGCTAATCACGGACTCACAGCTCACACTGTTACCGGACCCACAGCTAACACTGTAACTGGACTCACAGCCCACACTGATCCATGGCCCACAGCCCACACTGTTCCCGGACACAGAGTTAACACTGTTACGAGATTCATAGCCCACACTGTTCCAGGACTTACAGCTCACACTGTTCCAGGACTCACAGCTGACACTGTTCCAGGGCTCACAGCCCACACTGTTCCAAGATCAAAGCAAACACTGTTCGCAGACTCACAGCTCACACTGTTCCAAGGCTCACAGCTCACACTGTTCCTGCGCTCACAGCTCACAGTGTACCCGGACTCACAGCTCACACTGTTCCAGGACTCACAGCTCACACTGTTCCAGGACTCATAGCTCACACTGTTCCAGGACACACAGCTCACACTTCTCGCGGACTCACAGCTCACACTGTTCCCGGACTCACAGCTCATACTGTTCCAGGGCTCACAGCTCACACTGTTCCAGGGCTCACAGCTCACACTGTTCCAGGGCTCACGGCTCACACTGTTCCCGGACTCACAGCTCCCAGACTCACAGCTCCCACTGTTCCAGGGCTCACGGATCACACCGTTCCAGGGCTCACAGCTCAGACTGTTCCCAGACTCACAGCTCATACTGTTCCAGGGCTCACAGCTCACACTGTTCCAGGGCTCACAGCGCACACTGTTCCAGGGCTCACGGCTCACACTGTTCCCGGACTCACAGCTCACGCTGTTCCAAGGATCACAGCCCACACTGTTCCAGGACTCACAGCTCACACTTTTCCAGGGCTCACGGCTCACACTGTTCCCGGACTCACAGCTCATACTGTTCCAGGGCTCACGGCTCACACTGTTCCAGGACTCACAGCTCACACTAATCCCGAATTCACAGCTCACGCTTTTCCAGGACTCATAGC
>NW_025198423.1:0-5576 GCF_004010195.1 Chiloscyllium plagiosum
TTCGTGCACTTTGTGTCTCTCACTGTGTCTCACCTACACACACACACCATGGGTGCTGGGGAAAAATAAGCACTACCGCAGTTAGGCGGTAGTGTGGGGGTTAAAAAAGAAAAATAAACGGGGGATTAATTCGAATGTATTTTATGTACAAATGTCATTGTTGGTGTCTTGTAATGTTTGAAACTGGGATTTGAGGTTTGTCCTCATTTCCCTGAAAACCGGTTGAACGGTAGGGTTTAGAGCTGGCTTTGCCATTCCTCTCCCTTGTAAAATTGCTGTTTCTTTGTAAGCAGCTGTAAATGTTAGTTGGTTTGTAAACTGTGAATTATTTAATAAAATTTAAAAAAATAAACGGGGGATGAATAAGCACGACCACTGTTTGGCAGTAGTGTATGAAATAATATAACCAGGGATGCTGGGGAGAAATAAGCACTACTTCTATTTGGCAGTTGTGTGGAGGGTTTTAAAATTTTTTTTTTAAAAAGAGAAGCAAAAATATATGTAAACGGGCGATTTAGAATCTCCTCAGTTCAGGGGGACTGACTCCGAGTTAAAGAAAAAATATATAAACAGCGGATTCAGAATCTCCTGACTTCAAGGGACTGACCCTGAGCTGGCTGGTTACAGCCAGTGTACAGGTTATAGTACTATTATTCTTTTTCGAGATCTACACAGCCAGTTTGTTACTGTTATTCCTTGCAGAGGACGGATTTCTGAGCTGGCTGACCACACAGTCAGTGTGTAACTGTTGTATTTCAGTTCTCTCCAGAGAACTGTTGTTTCACTAGATGCTTGTAGCCTGTGTGTTACTCTTTGTTTTTTCTAAGCAAGGACAATGCTATCTTTGCAGCAGGGTTCAGCCCTTGCACTATGGTGTTTAGTGTCTGCACTTCCTTTTTTGCATGTGCTTTCACTTCTTGGTGTTTGGACTGAGTCCCCGGGAGTCAACTGCACTTTTCCAAATGAACTCTATCTCTGAGAATGGGCCTGGGCCTCTGTGGATGGATCAGACCTCTGCAGAGACTAAACCACTGTGTGTGTGAGATATGAGGTGTGCATTCGCTGCATACTGGAACGGACTCTGCCTTTTTGATGATTAGGTTTATCACCTGCACTGCCTTGTGTGTCCCTGGATCTGGCAGGCCTCGCTGTGAGCCAGGAAGATCATAGGTTGACCAGAAAGCTGTCACGCCGAGAACCTGACAGTGAGTAGACCATCCCAAGAACCGGACGTTGGATAAGCCATCCCGACGCCAGACACGCCGAGAGCCAGACGGTGGGAAGGCTGTCCTGAGCGCCCTCATCCTAAGGAGGGAACGGGACGAGCTACCCTAGAGATGGCTGGAAGGTGTGTCAGGGCTGCAGACTGAGAGCCATAAGGGGAGTAGGGGTGGGCTGAGAGCCAGAAGGGGCATGGGGCGGGCTGTCTTTGAGTGGTCAGAAGGTGGGAGAGGTGGGCTGGTTGCTGGTTTACCAGGGGTGTCTGTGTTATATGTACTGTTTTATTGTTTGGTTTATCAGACTGTTTTGTGTGTGTCTACTGTTTCCTTTTTAGTGAGTTAAATTAGGATTTGGAATTCGTCTGCATTTTCCTGAGAACTGGCATTTCAGCTGGCTAGTTACAACCAACGTTACTGTAATTTTGGAGAAGATGTGGGAGTGAAAGAGGCAATTTGGCGATGGGACTTATTCTTTTTTGGACGGTCAGCTGTTTGGACTGAACTTGTTACCTGCCCTGCCTCAACTCCTGTGCATTGACCTAACCTCCAGGGTGGGCCCGACCTCACTGAGTAGGCTGATTCGCTGTATGGGGACGAGGCCCCAGGGAGTGGATTGTGGCGGTGTGAATGGGCCAGACCTCATGAGGGAGTCAAGCCTATTGTGCGGTGTGTGCACCCTGCTGAAAGGTGGGGGACCCTGCTGTGAGGAGCGCACCCTGCTGTGGGAGGCAGGTTCCGGTTTGGAAACTGGATTCTGGGTTGGATGGTAGACTTTGGGAGCACCCCTGTTTTGTGGGTGGACGCTGTCCCTTCGCAGTTTGCACTGTGTATATCGGGTTTGCACTGTAACTTATTGTGTAGGTTGTGATTGAATCATGTTTCTATATGTGCATTGTGTATCTCTGGGGAGAATTAATTTCACTGGGAGTGCTGGTGTGTGGGTTTCCTTATATGCACAGTTTCTCAGCTGTTCACTGTGTGTTCTTATTTGGAGAATTATGATGTAGTTTATTTTGTTGGTTCTGTGTACTGCTTTTCCTGTTGGTTATAGGGGCACTTGAGGCATTTGTTTCAAGACCCCATTTCTTTGTAGTTTTTTTTTACTGTTAACTGTTAGTATGTCATGTGTATTGTCAATTTGTATAACATTGAATTAAAAAAATATATAACCAGCGGTTGGAGGAGTTAGTGTTGGACTGGGGTGGACAAAGTTAAAAATCACACACCAGGTTATAGTCCAACAGATTTATTTGGAAGAACTAGCTTTCGGAGCGCTGCTCCTTCATCAGGTGATTATGGAGGTTAAGATCATGCTCACAGAATTTAAAGCCAAAGGAGATGTGATACAATACACAATTTGAGCTTTTTAACTATAACTACAGGATTCAGAGAATCTCCTCACTTCAGGGAATGACTCCTTCAGGGAATGACTCCAAGCTGGCTGGCCACAGCTAGTGAAATGTGCACAAGTAAATAAAAGATGACTTGGCGATGGGACCCAGCCTCTGTGCTGCTATTTTCGTCTGTAGGCCCCAGGCTGAACTTTTGTGTATAGGCCTGAGCCTTTGTGTGCAGGCCCTGGGCTGAAGTTCCTATACAGGAAATAAAGGCAAACTCCATTCAACTAGTGATGCAGCTCGACAAGAATATAGTCATTCCTCGCATTTTGTGAAAAGAATTATGATTTTGCAAAAAAAAACAGGTAATTCAGAGAATCTTCAGACTTCAGGAACTGGCTCTGAGCTGGCTGGCCACAGCCAGTGGACTGTGTGAACTAATGAATTGAAGGATGACTTGGTGACAGAAACCAGCCTCCGTGCTGCTGTTTTGGTATGTGGGTCTTGGAGTGAATCCTTGTACTGGGTGTGGATTGAGCATCTGTGTGTATGCCGCACCTTTGTATGTGCACAATGCCTTTCCAGTGGACTGTGTCCTTGCAGGTAGACCAGCTTTTAGTGTGCGGACCATGCCTCGGTATGCGATCTGTGCGTTCATGTGTGGATGGACTGTGCCTCTGCGTAAGGACTCTGCCTCCGTGTGTGTCCCCAAGTAGGATTGATGAGGGCAGAGCGGTGGACGTGATCTATTTGGACTTCAGTAAGGCATTCAACAAGGTTTCCCATGGGAGACTGGTTAGCAAGGTTAGATCTCATGGAATACAGGGAGAACGAGCCATTTGGATACAGAACTGGGTCGAAGGTAGAAGACAGAGAGTGGTGGTGGAGGGTTGTTTTTCAGACTGGAGGCTTGTGACCAGTGGAGTGCCACAAGGATTGGTGCTGGGTCCACTACATTTCTTCATTTACATAAATGATTTGGATGAGAACATAGGAGGTACAGTTAGTAAGTTTGCAGATGACACCAAGATTGAAGGAGTAGTGGACAGCGAAGAGGGTTACCTCAGATTACAACAGGATCTGGACCAGATGGGCCAATGGGCTGAGGAGTGGCAGTGCTGGAGCGTCGGAGGCTGAGGGGGTGACCTTGTAGAGGTTTATAAAATCGTGAGGGGCATAGATAGAGAAAATACTTTGTCTATTTATCCTAGGGTGGGGGAGTCTAGAATTAGAGGGCATAGGTTTAGGGTGAGAGGGGTAAGATATTAAAGAGACTTAAGGGGCAACCTTTTCACACAGAGTGTGGTGCGTGTGTGAAATGAGCTGCCAGAAGAAGTGGTGGAGGCTGGTACAATTAAAGCATTTAAAAGGCATCTGGATGGGGATATGAATAGGAAGGGTTTGGAAGGATATGGGCCGGGTGCTGATAAATGGGACTAGATTAGGTTGGGATATCTGGTCGGCATGGACAAGTTATACCAAAGGATCTGCTTCCGTGCTGTGACTCTGTGACTTGACTGATAGCTTGGCTAGTGTGTAGGGAATATCTGAAAAAAATGTTTGACTATTGTCTAATATTAAATGTGTTTCTATACGATGTTCTATGTCTACATCTCTGCTCTTCAGCAAACTGTCTGATGCATAGTGATTTTGCCATGGGTCATGTTGGAGATACTGCAACATTATGTAGACTCTGAGTTTATTGTTTAAAATGCAACGTGTTTTTACACAGATTTCTAGATGTTTTGCCATTTGACATTGTAACACTAACAATGAGTTTACCGTTTAAACGGAGATGTTTTTTCACAAGCTGTTGTTTGTTAGTCTCTCTACTTCTCGGTTTTCTGTTTTGCTATATGTATTGCGTCTGAGACTTTGTGAATTTTTGAATATAGGAAAATATAACCAGGAAAAAAATATCTTTTATATAAAACCAGGGGATTCAGAATCTCCTCACTTCAGAGACTGACTCTGAGCTGGCTGGCCACACCAGTGCAAGGTCCACATGTAAATAAAGGGATGATGGGATACCGGCCTCTGTGCACTTACTTTATAACTGATCCATCCAAAATCCATTGCTGTACTGTAGTTTCCAGTCCCAATGTGGTGAAGATGGTGTGTTCTGGTTGACCTGTCTCCAATACCAGGTGCTTCAGGACTCTCTAAATTAACTGCCAACTTCTGCCTGACAACAGATGATGATAGGCCCCGTCTGACGATGATTGGTCTAGTCAATAACTGACCGCTCATCCCAATTCTGATTGGTCCACAGAACAGGGAAAACATACTCTCCGCTGATTGGTCTATATTCACCAGGTGACGGATGCGGACCGGTACTTCCCAGGCTGATTGGTCTCCGCCCGCGGTGTTTCTGTTCTTGATTGGCCACCCTTTGCACTTACCTTGGCTCTGATTGGCTTGTTCCCCCACTGGTTATTGGACATTTCTGATTTGATTCCTGTCCTTCCGCCTCCAGCACTGATTGGATGTTTTATCTTTAATTCTAATTGGTCAGTGATTGTTGAAGTCCGGGCCCTGTGTCTATCCCCAGCTCTGATTGGCCAGGATGTTTATATAAAGTTCTTTCCGGGTGGCTTTGGGCTCCAGTGTGTGTGTGTCCGGGAATGGATCTGTTCAGAGTGTGTGACCCCCGCTCCCTGTGGATCCGGATCCCGATCCCCCTCCTCATCGGGACATTTATCCTCCTCAATGGAGGGAGAGACAGCGGAGCTGGTGAGTGACCCCCGGAGAGGGGCTGAACTCTGCACTGCCCGGGTCAGAGGGAGAGCAGCTTCGGGGTTAGTGGGGACCGAGTGGACCCCGGCTATAACCGGGGGGTGTGGGGGCCGGTCCCGGGACATCGCCGGAGGAGCTTCCTCGCACCCTTCCTCAGTCACGGTCTGGGTCCGTATCCCTGTGCTCACCTTCTGGCCACCTCCCCTTCACTCGTCAGGCACCCGGACCCTCAGTTAGAAAACTATAATATTTACACAAAGTGGTTAGCAAAGCCTTCTGCTAT
>NW_025198424.1:0-5576 GCF_004010195.1 Chiloscyllium plagiosum
TGGGTTGTATTGGGTCTTTTAAGTTTGAAAGTTTTTGTTTGAGAGTTTGGGTGGGTTTGTGTGCTACGAGGATTCCGAGGGGTCTTAGTAGTCTGGCTGTCCGTTCTGAAACTTCTTTGATGTATGGTAAGGTGGCCAGGGTTTCTGGCTGTGTTTGGTCTGCTTGTCGTGGTTTGTTCTTGAGGAATCTGAGGAGTGTATTTTTAAAGTACCCATTCTTCTTGAAAGAATACAAGGGGGAAATATTTGCTATCTTCCAGTCTTCTGACACTATTCCTTTAGACAATAGCAATAGAAAGATCAAAGTCAAAGGTACTGCATTCTCTTCCCTGGCTGCCCAGATAATTCTAGGATAAAGCCCATCCAGTCCAGTATATTTTAAACGTTCCAGAATTGCTAAAACCGTCTCCTTGTGAACCTCAATTCCGTCGAGTATCTCAGTATTCTCCTCGACAACATTGTCTTTTCTGAGTGTGAATACTGACGAAAAATGTTAATTCAGCGCTTACCCATCTCATCGTACGCAACGGACAACTTCCCAGGATGGCCCTTGATTGGACCTCGTCTTAAGAAAGAAATTTTTGATCCCTGATATATCTGTAGAAAGCCTTCGGGTTTTCCTTGATTCTATCTGAAAACTACTGCTCATGTCCCCTCGTGGCTCTTCTCAGCTCTTTCTTTAGATCTTTCCGGCTCACTTCTCAGTCGCAAAGCGGCATATCTTCTCTTCTCATTTCAAGCTAAGCCTTTTTTCTCTCTTGACAAGAGATTCAACTACTTTAGTAAACCACGACTCCCTCGCTCAACTACTTCCTCCCTGCTGGACCAGTACATACTTATCAAGGATACAAAGTAGCTGTTCCGATTAAGTCTCAAAATTCAATATTTGTGCCGATCCCCTGCAGTTTCTGTCCCAATCGTATGCATTCGAAATCTTGCCTTATCGGATTGTAATTGTCTTGCCCCGATGTATAACTTTTACCCTGCAGTATAACAATCACTTTACATGGCTAAAGTAAACTTAGCGATTTGTAGTTACGGTCACAAAAGTCCCCTTTCTCTTCTGAGCAATTGGGACTCAGCGCCAGACACCGATATCCCATGGATTATTCCTGGTACATCGACCTCCCAACAGTATCCATAAAGATATACATGTTATTGTGTACAATGGCCACAGGGGATCCCTGCAATGGCTGCAAGTTCCCTTTCCATCACCTGAATGTGACCCGTCCGCCTGTTTCTTTCACATGAGGTGTGATTACCTCCCTGTAATTTCGCTCAACAACGCCCTCCGTCTCCGCAATGATCCAATGTTCATCCAGCTCCAGCTCCAGTTCCTTAACGCGGTTTTCGAGGTCCTGGAGTTGAGTGCACTTCCCGCGAATGAAGTTAGCAAGCATTGGAGCGGATCACCCTTCCCCCCACATTCTGCAGGAGGAACAATCAATTGCCATCACTTTCATGCCCACAATTCCAAATTTCCAGACAACTCAAAAATAAAGAATAATACAAAATCAATTACCTTACCAAATATGTTGTTTCACTTACTCAGCCATCTCCAGCTCAGTGCGTGGTCCGCTTATTCACGAGAAAAGTTTTTATATCAGTGATTTAGCTTCCCTTCAGCTCGGTCGTCATTGTTCCCACTTTTCCTGCTGCTGAAAACAAAATAGAGCGCCCGGGCGCTCGAAGCAAGTTTTTAAATCAATGATTCACCTTGCCGGCAGCCCCGTGGTCGTCTTTCCCGCTCTTCCTTCTGCTGAATATAAAATCTCAGGAAGACATTCATACTATCGATTTTAGAAACTGATAAGACATGACCGGATTAAGCCAAATTGGAGCAGCCTATTTAAAGCTTGTGCCCTTCACATGGAAATTGAAAGGAAATATAAAGATTACGGAAAGGGAAGAACTTAGGAGGTTCATTTTCACTGGGAAATTAAATGTAGTATACAAACGATCTGTATTTTAAGAAAAGAATGTTGTATTTCATTATCAAGGAATGCATTACGGGGCATTTGCAATGTCAAACCACAAATCATCAGATTCTGACAAACAGCGTGGATAATGGAGATCCTGGAGTTGTAAAATATGTGGATTTACAGAAGGAAATTAATAAAATGCCGCAAGAAAAGATTGATACGTCAGATAAGGGCACGTGGCTTTGGAAGCAATTCATTAGCTTTGGTCCACTTTTGGGAAAACAAACAATAATGCATCGACGGAATAGTTAAAGTAAAACTGAAAATGTGTTGCTGGAAAAGCGCAGCAGGTCAGGCAGCATCCAAGGAGCAGGAGAATCGACGTTTCGGGCATGTGCCCTTCTTCAGGAAAACTAGTTTAAAAAAAACCCAGCAACAGGTTATGGTCCACCAAATTTATTCGGATGTATTTGCTTTCTGAGCGCTCCTCCTTCGTCAGGTGATTGTGGGGAATTAGATTGTAAGACACATAATTTATAGCAGAAGTCGACAGTGGGATGTGACTGACATTATATATTGAAAAATACACGGATTGTTTGTTAAGTCTATCATCTTTTATAATGACCATGTTGGTTTAAGTTCTTTCATATGTAAATCATAAGACATTTTTATTTAATGTTAGATTCTGACGTGCACTTTAACAATTGGTGTCATGTCGGCCCAGTTAAGGTATTGAAGGCGTTAACTCCTCCTAACGCTGACAATGTCAAAATGATTAGACTGATTCTAATCCAGAAAATGGATTTACAGAAACTAACATTGATTCATTCAGTTTTTCAGCGAAGTTAAATATAATTCTGCAAGTACTCCGAAAGTTAGTGCTTCAAAATAAACCTGTAGTGCTCTAACTGATGTGTTTTTTTTAGTTTGCACAACCCAGTCCAACACCAGCGTCTCCAAATCATGATTACCCTAGAGAGAATAGATTAGTCGTTTCGTGGTGGACAATATTTGGGGTGCTATAAATGTCGGTCCTCAGGCCCCAACTGTTTAAAATCTGCATTATAACTTTGATTAGGGTTTACGAAATACCATACCTTCATTTTCACTTGCAAGTAACATCGGTGTAAAAGTGCATTCCAGATAATATGTCAGAAATTTACAACGAAAGTTTTATAAATGGATATTGTGAATAGACCAATAATTAGCAGATAAGTTTAAAATTATGTTTTCTATTTTGGTCAGAGGAATATGAAGATACCTTATTTTCTAAAATTGCTTAAGTGACTATATGAGTCAACTCGTACATATCACAGAAAGCTGACATGGAGTCAAGCAGGTAAAGAGAAAGACAAATGCAATTTAAGAGTTTATATCTGAAGGAATAGAGTGTAAACGTAAGAGAGTGTTGCTGCAACAGTGCAAGTCATTCGTGAGACGGCAAATGTACACTCTCTGCAGTTCTGGAACCCTGACATGAGGAGGTATTTGACTGCGTTAGACACAGTTCAGAAGCAACCAGATTGTTTCCAAAGATGAAGAGATTGTCGTATGAAGAGATATTGAGCATTTCAGGCCAACATTCTCTGGAATTTAGAAGAATGAGAGGGGATCTCAATAAAGGATGTAAGATGCCAAAGGTGATTGAAAATGTAGATGTGGAGTGGAAATTCCGTCGCGTGAGGCAATCGAGAACAAGCGGTCATGATTTTAGGTTAACGTAGATCAGTTTTAATACAGGTGTAAAGAGATCTTAATTTTGTAAAAGAATTGTGAATCTGTGTAAATGTCCAGAGTGCAGTGGGTTCTGGGATATTGAGTAAGTGAAGGGTTATGGAGAGCGAGCAGGGAAATGGAAATAAGGCCGGAATGACATCAGACGTGATCATATTCAATGCCGTAGCAGGCTTGAAGAGAACTATTTGCCGACTGAAGTTCCTCGTTCTTATTCAGCCCTTCGAGTGTGCTGTACATGATTAGAACATGGAATAGTAGAGCTCAGTACACGCCCTTCAGCCCTCGATGTTGTGCCGATCTTTTATCCTACTGTACACCACTTCATTGTACTTTCTTCCATGTGCGTTCCAAGAGTCGCTTTAAAGTCCCGAATGTATTTGGCTCTATAGCCACCGCTGGCAGTGCATTCAACGGACCCACCACTCTCTGTGTAAACAACTGAACTCTGACATCTCCCTTAAATCTACCTCCATTCACATTAAAATTATACCCCCTTGCAATTGCCATTTCCACGCTGGGAAGAAGTTGTTGGCTACCTAGTCTGAAAATGGAGCAGCGCTCCGAAAGCTAGTGTTTCCAATTACACCTGTTGGCCTACAACCTTGTGTTGTGTGACTTTAACTTTTTACTCCCCAGTCCAACATCTCCAAATCATAGTCCATCTATGCCTCTCATCATTTTGGATATCTCGATAACGTCACAATTCATTCTTCTTCGCTCCAATGAGAAAAATCGAAATTTGCCCAACCTTACTTGCCCTCCAGTCCAGCCAGTATCCTGGTAAGTCCGCTCTGCACCCACTCTAAAACGTACACATACTTCGTGTAATGAGTCTAATGGAACTGCAGACAATACACCAAGTGCAGTCGAAGCAGAGTTCTATAGAACTGTAGAATAGAATAGCAGTTCTTAAACCTATTATCCCAGGAAATGAATGTCAAGAAACAATACGAAATATTAACAGCCTTATTAACTGGGATGATAAATTTGAGGAATGGATGGACATGGACTCTAAGATCTCTCTATTCATCCAGCCTGTCACAAAGTTGGACACGTTTACCGAAAGCTGTGTCGTTTGTCAAGGATATTGTGTTGATTTTTTTTAATCAGAGGTTCCGTAAACATCTCCCGGTTCAGATTCGTCTGGTTTGGTACAGATATTGAAGGGTATTGAGAGACATTCCTTTGTATGTAAACAAAGAAAACAGAAGACCAAAGTGGTCATGTTTTAGAAGTGACATCTAAAATGAAAGGCGATTCGTCAACTTTCTAACTGAGCAGTTCAGTCCAGAACTAGTTCGGGGTTCAGCTGTGTATACAGGCTCTCTCTCTCTCTCTCCTTCGACACTTCTAACTTCAAACTGTAAGCATTTGTTCCATTTAAACAAATTTTAAGGGGTTTTGCTTATTGGCACTATTGCATATATTTGGAACAGCATAATTATGTCTTGTTTGGATAGGCTGAGTTCCGTCAGCGACCGTTTTTCTCTTCCTTCTGCTTCATTGTGTAATTTTGTGAATATATTGTGTCTGTTTTACAACCAGGCAGTCAACCTACGTATCTAACTCTGCTTATTTTCACTGTATGAAGTATGGAATCCAACTGCAAAGTTGTGGTCTGGGCTGCCTGCTTAAGAATGGTTTGCCTGGTCTAACTGAGTTCATAACCGTTCGGGGGACTCTTTGCAATATTTTAAACAGTGAGTAGTAATTGCCAATGCCTTTAGTTCGAATTTTTCTTTTCTTGGGTGGACAGCGTTTGGGATAGTAATGATTCTTTCAGTCGCCAAAAGCTTTATGTATTTGGATGTCGTGACTTTGGAAATTTTGCAAAAGATGAAAAAGACCAAGTTGCAGCAATTAGCAGACAAGCTGGAATTGGAATGCCTGCTTATGTGAGGAAAGTAGAGATAATTA
>NW_025198425.1:0-5576 GCF_004010195.1 Chiloscyllium plagiosum
CTTACATTGCAATAAATGAAGTTTAATTCATCATCACGACTTCATAATCAGACTTGCTCTTGCTTGTCATTTCTTATTAACTTGTTGCTTTCAGAATCAAAACTGTTCTCACGTAATTACTCATTTATACTGGAAGTTAGGATCCCTCCATCTCCTCTCTCGAATAGTTTACCGTTTCCCTTAACAGGATTAGCAATTCTTCCTGCAAGGATAATGGACAAATTCCAGTTGAGGTGAAAGCCGCCTTTTTTGAACAGGTCTTTTCGACCCCAGAAAACATCAAAATGATCCAAGAACCCGAATTCCTAAAAATTACACAATATCTTCAGCAATTGATTTATCTCCATTATCTTTTTAGTGTTTCCCTCGTTTGAGCTTGTCAGTGGGAATATACAGAGAAACCTACATTTCAGGTTCTTTGTTTTAATATTCTACCTAACGTTTTATATTCACTCTGTAATATCTTAATCTTTTCCCGAACAATGCCATTCCAACCAAGGTGTACAATAAGTTCTGGTTTCTCACTCTTCCTTTTAACAACATGCTTGAAACGTTTTGAGGTATCCTTAATCTTGGCACCAAGAAAACAGCATATTATCCGAGGTTCAAACTCACTGCAGCAGAATCTCTTGCCGGTTTCCTTGACATGACAGGACTTAAAAATTACTCTTTCAAATGCTGTCAAAGCCCGCCTCACATAAATTTTGTGCCAAATTTATCACAGTCTCTTCCATTTTCCTCTGAGAGATTATGCTTTTCAACAGCACTCAAAACTGAATATCTATTGCGATAAAAATAGTGACAGCAGACATTTGAATTACCTTCTTATCTTTCCTAACAGTCACCCACTGATCTGATAGATAATGCTGTGTAATCACTTACAGTCATAACGTCATAGACAAGTACAGCATAGAAACAGACCCTTCAGTCCAACGTATCCATGCCAACCAGAAACCTTAGCTAATTTAACCCCATTTGCCAACACTTGGGCCAAATTCCTCTAATCCCTTCTGATTCGTATACCCGTTCAGATGCCTTTTAAATGTTGAAACTCTACCAGCCTTCACCACGTCCTCTGGCTGGTTAATCAATGCATGCACCGCCCTCTGTGTGAAAAAGTTGCCTCCTTCTTAAATTTTTCTCCTTTCAACTTAAATATTTGCCCTCTATTTCTGGACTCTCTCACCGCAGGGAAAAGACCTTGTATATTTACCATAACAATGCCCGTTATGGATTTATAAACCTGTGTAAGGTCAGTCCTCAGCCTCTGATGCTCCAGTCAAAACAGCCCCGACCTTGTCAACAGTTCCTCACAGCTCAAACCTTCCAACTCTGAGAACATCCTTGTCAATCATTTTTGATCCCTTTCATGTTTCACAATTTCCTTCCAATAAGAGGTAGACCAGAATTATACACACTAATTCCAAAAGCTAAAACAGAGGGGTTAGTATTTTTTTTTTAAAAAAGCATGGTATTGATTTAAAAGAACGTGGAACGATTGTAGGAAATAGGCAACTGAGAATTGCACGCTGGAGCTCGCAAGGGGTTGATCATATTCTGGTGCATCTTGCTGCTAGACCTCGTCAGCTTCCTTGAGAAGTGGCTCCTGAGCTTCCTCGGTCTAGAGTTGGAGTCAGGCCTGTTGATTGTGGCGCGGACCCACTGGATTGCAATGAGCAGGGCCGGGTTGCACAAACGCCGCCACGCGGTCCCAGTGTGTTGCCTCTATCATAAAGAAAAATAGTGAGTGATTGAAACAACAAGAAGACTGCAAAGAGATTCACGGGCTTTAATGTACAAATTACCAAGTTTAGTGAGTTTTTAGGACTTCTCAGGGGCCCGAATTAAGGAAAGGGCGTTTGACAAAGTTAAGAGTAAATTTCGTGTTGCGTTTCGCTCATGGAGGGGCGGCATATCATTTTGATCCTGCAGAAAAGGTGAAGGTCTTTGTGAATTTTCCGAATTAAAGGACTCAGGTCGGGGTGTTGGGGGAGCAGCATCGTTACAGACAATGACATGGGTTTTTTTTAGTTACCTCTTCTTTTTCCCTCTCTTCCCCCCTTTTTTTTAGTGGTTATCGGCTTTATCCATAATGCCTTGCTATACAACCAGAATTATTTCATGTATCGTTTGGGTTGTTATTATAGAATTATTTCATGTATCGTTTGGGTTGTTATTATCTGGGGCTTTTTCTTTAACTGCTGTACTTTTGTTTGCGGATTGGGGTTGGCTATACATGTGGTTAAGATAAGTGCGTGTGTGTATGCACGCATTTGTGTGTGTTGGTGGGGGTACAGTGTTTGGGCACCCTTTGTTAATTCTCAGAATGGAAATAACAAGTTTTCTTCATTTGTGAATTGCCTGTGGCAAGGGCACGGCATTGGGATGGTGGCATGGTTTGTGAGGCATGCCCATTACGGGCACAGGTGGAGATCTCTAGTGACTTGGGGTTTTTTTGGGTGCTTACTTAAGTTAAATGTTGTGATTAGTTTTTTTTGTTATAGTCGCTTTTATCGGAGTCGTGTTTAGCCTTTATGCAGTTAATGCTTTGTCCCTCGCACATCTGAAACTGAGCGGGGTTGGGTGGGAGGGAGAGGGATGGTGTGGTTATGACAGGATATTCTTCTCCTCCTTTAGTTCTAACACAAATGAGTGGCTCTTCTGATTAGAAGGAACTTCCTTTTCCAGTTAACTGAACAAATTAAGGACGAACATGGACGGTTCATCATTCTTAATGGTCTAAGACATGGAGAAGAGTATGGCTTCCGGAACATGTATTGTCCACCCGCACACGCTCTTAAATTTCTAATTATACAGTCACTAAATTAATGAGTCTTGGGTGCACCGCATGATCATAGGAGGGGTTTTTAATTGCCTAATACATTGCGCAGTTGACAGGGTGCCAAGAGGCCCAGAAGACATGCCTGCGCAACCTAAGCAGTTGTGTATGTGTGTGAGGAGTTGGGATTAGTGAATGGGCGGAGGCACCTCCACCCTAATGGAGGAGACTTTACTATCGATTCCAAACCGCACAAGTGCCATACGTGAATTCACATTTTTTTAATGCAATCGGATTGTTCGTACAAAACATTGGTGTGCAAAATTGGGGATATAACTTTCTAAAACTTCCACCAGTGTATTTAGATGTTAAAACCAAAGGGTGCTGGAATGGATGCACGGCACTGGAGCATGGACCCATTCCTGGTAAGGGACAGCAAATTCTTTGAGTACATCACAAGAGAGTTGAGGGCCTTCTGCGAAAGCAACTCGGGTATGGCCAGTAATCCAGCAATAATTTGGGAGGCCACTAAATCACATCTGTGAGGCTGAGTTAATTCGAATTCAATGACTTGAAGGAGGCAGAGGAAGGAGCAACAACGGATGCCAGAGAGCCGGTGGCAAACACCTGAGGAAGTATACTGTAATGGGCCCTCTTTTGTCAAGCTGCAGAAGGGCAAGGTCCTCTGGGCAGTCCTTGACTCACTGCACACACAGGAGGCAATAAAAGAGGTCTTCTTTGCGCAAAAAAGACGGTTTGAATTTGGAGAAAAGACAGGTAGATATCTGGGCCTACCCAATATAAATGCAGAACATATTTCCCTGCTGAATGCGCCAATGACAGTGCAGGGAGTGCAGAAAGTAATAAAGCAGCTCCAGGATGGCAGAGCCCCAGCATCAGATGGATTCCCAAGTGAATTCTATGAGGAATTCAATAATGTGCAGGTTGAGCTCCGTCTGGGGATGTATAGGTATTCATATGCACAGGATGTTCTGCTGCCCTCTCTTAGGGAGGCTAATATCGCTCTCATTTTAAAAAAGGGGAAAGGCCCCTAAGAATGTGCTTCATACAGACTAGTTTCACTGTTGAATGTAGATTTTATTATTCTATCCAAGATGCTGGCCCTGAGGTTGGAAAAGGTGTTGCCCCATGGTATAAAAAAGATCCGGCGGGTTTTGGCAAGTGCCGTAGATCCTTCAACAATGTCAGGAGGGTACTGAACATAGTGCAGGTATGCCAGGAAAGATTGATCGCGGGTTTCCGTTGATGCACAAAAGGCATTTGAATGGATAGAATGGTCGCACATGTTTGGAGTCCGAGAGCACTTTAGTCTGGCGGGATTCTTTTCCAGATGGGTGCCAGTATTGTCTAATGATCCTGAGATGACGGACATTATAACCAGCACAAAGTCAGATAACTTTAATATGAGCAGAGGTAGTCCACTGGGGTGTCCTCTTTCACCGCTGGTATTTACCTTGACAATTGCGCTGTTAGTTGAGGCTATTAGGAGGGATCCTGAAATAGTGGCCAGGGATGGGAATGGGGCAGTGTAAGAATTCTCTATACACTGATGACGTCTTTTTCTTTGGACAATCCGGAGGAATCTGTTCCTAGATTAATTCAAAGAATTAATTTATTTGGTAGTTTTTTGGAGTATAAAATGAATTTTACAAAATCAGTTGCAATGCCTCTCTGGCGACATACGAGTCCTGTGTAAAGTTTTCAATTGCATTGCCTGCGCTGTGTGACACACTGAAATTTTCCTTACATTTTCCTGTATATCTTCCCATGCCTCCAATGAGATATTATTGCAGGTGCCTGAACTCACGGATGGCATGCAATTCCTGTTCAGATGGCCATCAAAAGGTTTTCTGTAATTGGTAATTTTTATTACTCCTGCCTTCCACCAGCTGCGTAAAACTATCTATTTCCAAATATTGGAGAGGATAAAACAGGGTTTGCAGCAATGGGAGGGATTATTGTTTTTAGATTAGATTCAGTGTGGAAACAGGCCCTTCAGCCCAACAAGTCCACACCGACCCGCCAAAGCGCAACCCACCCAAACCCTATTCTCCTACATTTACCCCTTAACCTACCACTACGGGCAATTTAGCTCGGCCAATTCACCTAACCTGCACATCTTTGGACTGTGGGAGGAAACCGGAGCACCTGGATGAAACCCACACAGACACTGGGAGAATGTGCAAACTCAACACAGTCAGCTGCTTGAGGGCGGGACCTGAACCTGGGTCTCCGGCGCTATGAGGCAGCAGTGCTAACCACCGTGCCGCCCATGGTTATCAGGCCGAATAGCCCTGATTAACATGAATGCTTTTCCTCGTCTGTTGTTCTCAATGAGAGTGCTTCCGTTGTTGCTACCTCTACTAGTAGTTTGGAGGCTAGATTCTTTTGTTTGGCGTTGCAGGTGCCCTCTAATTAAACTTACGAAATTGTAGCTTTCACAGTGTGCGGGAGGTGTGGCCTTCCAGACGTGAAGAGATATTCAATAAGTGCCCTGTTAGCTGTCTAGGTATGAGGGAATTCAGAGTGGATTTGGCTTGATGTCGAAGTCTCATGAAATCCGTGAGGAAGCAGTGTAAGAATCCAAACATTTGAAATTCGGTGACACCCTGGAGGATAATGAGGCAAGCTGAGGGCAATTGGCGCATGAGCTCGCCATTTACCCCGGTGGTGGGAGATTTATACCTGGGGCAATGGACTCCGGCTTTAAGTTATGGGATAATGAGGGAATCTCCTGATGAGGAAATTTATTTGAGGGGAAGGTCTTTCAGCCAGC
>NW_025198426.1:0-2672 GCF_004010195.1 Chiloscyllium plagiosum
GTTTCTAATGTATGAGACCTTCTCTCTGAGCTGATAATGTGCTTGCTCAGTGGCGATAACACTGGCCTTGTAAACTAGAAAAGTGCTTGAAATAGGCCGTTCCTGTTTTTCATTCCAAGAATTTAAGAAAAATCGTTCGGCAGGACAGGAAATAGCGGGCGTGAGCAATGATCAAGTTTGACAGCAAGAACGAGGTGAGGCAGTATAAACGACAGATTGAAGGGGAAACAATGCACAAGGAACACTGGGAAGGGATGGGGTTGAATGCGTCCTTTCTTTGCTGTCACCAGACACTGCTGTTGATGTCTAAAATGGGACAATATCAGCCAAGTCCGTGACATCTTACTTTCTGCTTGTTTTCTCCCGAGGATTGTGTCACTCCTGGGGAAATGTGTCTGCGTGCTTCAGTCTGTGGGTAAAAATGGGGTTCAGTTCCCCGACTGAATGTGAACACATTTTTCCCATCTCAAACTTTAATCCAATTTGTTGTGTTTTACGAGATTAAAACGTTTCAGAGAAATTAGCATTCAGATGAACACGTGAAACGTCAGAGTTTACAAGGTTATAGACCAAGTGCTGGGAATGAGATGAAGGGACCCATTTCTGTGCTGTAAACACAAGATAATTCAATCATTTTTGAAGGGAAACATATCTGCAGTGACATAATTCCAAAAACCGCGTTATGAAGAAACGGTGCAACTGCTTCTGCCCTCATCCCTGTTGGTTTAGTGGTTAGTATTCAGCGCTTTAACTGAGTGGCCTGGGTTTCATTACCGTTCAGGAAATCAGGACTTCTTGTTCCTGATGCAAAGAGCGCAGCTCTACAAGGAATCTGTTTAATGTCTAAGATCAGTCAATACCCTAGCTCTTCAAAGAAGGGAAAAATGTCTTCCCTCTCTCTGCGCAGTCGGACAGTTAATCCTTCATTCTCCTCTGATTCCACTTCCCAAAGAGTTTCAAAATACCGGAAAAACTGAGTCTCAGCTATTTCTTTTCTGTGCTTTTCATACATAGGAGCTGCAGCGAGTGAGTGCATTGGTTTCTGAAAACGAAACGTACCTATGAGCAATGTATTGGGCTATTCAAGGTTGCCTTCTCTGACAACGGTGGGACATGACTGATGTTGTCTATGATATGGAAGTGCCAGTGTTTGAGATGAGTAGACAAAGTTAAAAATTACACAATATCAGGGCATAGTCCACCAGGTTTATTTGGAAGCACTAGCTTTCAGAGAGCAGCTCCTTCACCAGGTGGGTGTTTTTCTGCAGAAACCTGGTATGTGTGTCAATGTGCGCGATCTTTTGGAAGATCATCTGGACTTTAACAAACCGTTCGTGGTGTCGATGGTATCCATGACTTGGAGGTGTTGGTGTTGGACTGGGGTGGCCAAATTTAAAAATCACAGAAAGCCATTTTAGATTCCAACAGTTGACAAACACCTGATGAAGAAGCAGTGCATAGAACACTGGTGCTTCCAAATACGTCTGTTCGATACAATCTGGTGCTGTGATTTTTACTCTGATTGTTCTTGGTAATGTTTAACTGATCAAAGACAGTGAAAGAATTTTCGTTCGTGGAGATGAAAATTTCAAATATTATCCACCTCAGCGGAACAAAAATGGATAGTTTGTATGTGTGATGAATCTCCACAATGCGCTTGCGCCAAGTAAAAGTCGAACTTACAACCGCCTGATCCGTAGCCAGCTATACGAATGGTTGTACCACTGGCCAGATGCACAGCTGAGATTTTACACGCTACAGAGCTGCGGTGTTAACAAGGACATGAGCAATAACAGTAACAGTCAGAAGGTGAACAAAGAACAAAGATAATCACCATCATTGATTCACTTCAAATTGTCCTCAAAAAACGACCATTCACAATCTGATCAGCCAATCAATGAGGTCACTGCTGATGAAGGAAATTGCAACTTATTTGCTGCGTTTTCTCCATAATTTGAGGTAAACTCCAGCCTCATCATAACATCGCATATTCCCGTTAATTTTCAGTTTTAGATTACATTAATGATCTGTCCGTATTTACAGGAAACTGAACAACATGAAATGACTGAAAACGTCCTTCCGGTGATGTAAACCAGTGCAGAGTCGGCCAGAAAGGAAAAGACAAAGACATGAAACAACACTCTCATTTCTCTCTGTACTAATGCGTTTTCCTGAGTTGAATATTTACAGGACTTGTCTTTAATATCTAAAGAATCAATTATTTTCCCGGGAAAGATTCTTCATAAATCAATTAACATCTGAGTCGTTGAATCATATTTTACTTCAGATTAAAATAGTTGAATATCCTTTCCCCCAGCCTTATGTCCCAATCTTCCCTCCTCTTCTATGTAAATACCAGCTGCTCCAAGTGCGTTTGGAGCTCCCAACGTGACGTTTCAATGCTCCTTGCTGCTCCATTCAATAGAAGCTGCTCTACTTGAAGTTGGAGCTCCCAGTTTGATGTCAAAATGCTCCCTGCTCCATGTCAATAGAAGCGGTCCAGTTGAGGTTGGATATATCACTTTGATGTCCCAATGCTCCCTGCTGCTACATGTCATTAAAAACTGCTCCTGGTGAGAGTGAAGCTCCCAGACGGATCTCGCAAAGCTCCCTGCTCCATGTCAACTGAAGCTGCTCCAAATGAGGTTAGATCTCGCAGTCTGATGTTCCAA
>NW_025198426.1:3950-5576 GCF_004010195.1 Chiloscyllium plagiosum
CTTATGAATAAGTGAATTGCATAAATTATGCAGAACAGCAGACATTTCATTCGAGCTCTGAAGGATAGTGGAATCAAGGGTTATGTGGATAAGGCAGGAACAGGATACTGATTGAGGATGATCAGCCATGATCATAATGAATGGTGGTGCTGGTTCGAAGGGCAGAATTGCCTACTCCTGCACCTATTGTCTATTGTCTATTAAATTGCCTGTGAGGAATTGTTTGCCAGACTGGAGTAAAGTGCATAGTGCTCAATGTCATTATTCGAAAGACCTTTCTTCCACTCAAATATGTTTGACACGCACTTGTGTACAGGACAGACATTTTCAAAATCCTAAATAAGGCTAAACTGACAATTGAATTCAACCATGCAAAAACCTTGATCTGCATCAATTTCCTGGGCCGTGTGACACCAAGTCACTGTATGATTACAGCAACACAGTGAGCAAGTGTCAGAAGAAAATTGAGTGCAGTGCCAGAGCGCATGCTAGGACCAGTAGTTGACACACGGGGAAGTGCATTTCCCACAACAGGAACACTTCCCACACAGCGGACCGCGGTGGAAGAATTCAGAGGGGTATACACTTTGTAATTTGATGCCAGAGACACAATGGAAATCTGTCATTGTGTCTGTTCAAGATGATGACTTTAAGATTTCTACAGATGAAAAACAAAATAAAGTGCTCATAGTGAAGGCAAATATCGAAATTGTATATTTCAACAATCTACCCATCTTTGCAATGAGTAGCTCACCACTTTCCTCAATCGGGTTCAGAACCACTGATGAACATGATCGTACAATCCCCGTTACTAGCCATGGAATCAGAGAAATTCGGTTTCCCAAACGTTAAGGTAAAACCAGGAATGTGGAGGTAAGCAATAATGTGTTGCTCCTGTGCTGCAGGTGACCAGTGCACGGTATCCCTGTTCCAGTATAGTGGGCTATGCTGTGCCGAAGTTTTACGTTTGAGCATAACATGGAACAGCTTCAATTTGTCGTCGTGTTGAGGGGTACGGATAAAAGGTGATATTGAGCAAAGCCAAGTTTATGGGAAGATACCCGTGTTTGTGGATTGAGAAACGACCTTTTCTGGATAATGACTCCTTGATCAACAAACATACTGCATGTATTTAAAACGTGTAGAGACATGTGTGGAGAAAGAGCCGAAGGTGAATTTTCAGCAGATGGATAACGTTTCCCATGTGCACTGCGTTAAATTCCGGGAAAATGGATGTTGATCTGGTTTCATGTTACGCAGTTTGTTGCAAACTCACAAAGATTATTGCAATAATTAAAAATAAATTACATAGGAGCGTTTGAATATTGTATTGAATTGAATTTTGGCCTGAGCATATTTAATCTTCAATGGCGTGCTGCAGAGATGTACAGAGGGTTAACAATACAAAAGGACAGAGTCTTCTTGGTGGATTTCTTGGGTGGAGTTAAGAATGTACGAAATATACATAACATCATGTGAATGTGGTCATAGCTTTAAAGTAGGTGTTGCATCTCCAAGTGACGGTTCAGTTCCTAATCATTAGGATATAATCTTCTGTCTGCAGTTATTTTAGGACATCAGCTCCATTTACAGAGTTTCACCTTGAATAATTCGTCACACCTTACC
>NW_025198427.1:0-5576 GCF_004010195.1 Chiloscyllium plagiosum
AGACAATCTCTCCACTCTGTTTCCATTCAACCCATCAATAGCTTTGAGCACAGACACATTTTACCTACTATGTTCCATACACCAATATTTGGCTGTTCACCTGAACCACGTGGCTGCTAAATGTTTGTCAATGTAGTTCAAAAAGGGCTGCCATGTTCTATAAAATAATTTCTTTTTTTGGTGCACCATATTCATAAGGAAGTCAAGGGGGATATAGTCCATGACTATGATATGGCAATTGAAAGTCCTGGGGGACCTTCAGATGCCCAAGTCGATAAAATGTTTTTTCCTCACACTAAAGGAAAGGTTGGTGAATAATTTCCTCCTTTATATTTTAAAAGAGAGGAAATGTGGGGAGCCCAAAAGTAGAGACACTGCGTCCAAACCAATCTCCATACCCAAAATGTTGCCAAGGCATTCGCTACTGTGTCGCAATACCTGCGGATCTTATGGAATGTCTCCTGACAATGCCTGAGAGGACCAACTTTTATTTTGCATATAGAACACATTGGAGATGCTCCTGCCTTGAACTTTGCAAGTCGCTCGGTGCCATATGAGCCCTATGAAGTATCTTCAATTGGATAGCCTGAGTTCTGTTACAGACGGATATTTTCCTGGCGTTGTCCCAGTTGTCCTCTCACATCTCTAACGAGATTTCCATCCCCAATTCTTTACTCTAGGATTGATATAACCGTTTTCCTTGGGAGGCCTCAATATCTAACCAGATTGATTGTGGTTCACAAGAATCCCAGTCAGATATGTAAGGTAATAGAGAGTTCAATTCGTACCTCCTGAAATTCGGAAAATCCAGCCCACCCCTTACTTGTGGAAGCTGCAGCTTTTCTAATTTAATAAGGGGTTGTCTATGACTCCAAGTGAAGGAGCCGAGCCAACCATAAAGCTTAAGCAGCGCCTATCTCAGCAGCATCAAGGGGAGCATTCTCATAGCGTATAAAACCGAGATAGGATATTCATGTTGGACAAAGCTATTCTATCGAGTCAGGATATCGGGAGATCATCCCAGCGTTGAAGGTCCTTTCTTATTTTCTCCAATAAATGTTTATAACTGGTTTGCAATATAAAACTTCCAGCTCGGCGAACAGAACCACAGCTACGAGCACCCGAGCTACAAAACTTCTCACAAACTTTGAAGTTTATAACTGGCTTCATATAGCTGACTAAATGCCGGAGTATTAAAAATACCTAGTAAAGAAAACCTCGTAGTGACCACCGAAAGGGGAAGTGGGATCCATCCGGAAAATTGGATATACTGGCAAGACCTGCCAATGGCATGGCCTCCGATTTCATAAAATTGCTTTTATAACCTGAGAACATACCAAATAACTTAACCACTTGAATTAAGTGGGGCACAGATGTCAATGGATCATTTAAGAAAAGGAGGATATCATTCGGATAGAGGGTAATTTTGTGTTTATCTGATCCAACCTGCGGAGCCATTATATTGGGCGGCACGGTGGCACAGTGGTTAGCGCTGCTGCCTCACAGCGCCAGCAACCCGCGTTCAATTCCCGCCTCAGGCGACTGACTGTGTGGAGTTTGCACATTCTCCCCGTGTCTGCGTGGGTTTCCTCCGGGTGCTCCAGTTACCTCCCACAGTCCAGAGATGTGCAGATGAGGTGAATTGGCCATGCTAAATTGTCCGTAGTGTTAGGTAAGGGGCAAATGTAGGGGTATGGGTGGGTTGCGCTTCGGCGGGTCGGTGTGGACTGGTTGGGCCGAAGGGCCTGTTTCCACACTGTAAAGTAATCTAATCTAATCTAATCTATATTAGAGTCGGCTCGTATAGCTTCCCTCAGCAGCTCAATCACTAGCGTAACTAATAATGGTGAGAGAGGGCATTCCTGATGACAACCTCTGCCAATGCTGAGGCTATCCAAACTTAAGCCATTGGTGATCATCGCTGCTTTGGGATCATGATATAATACTGTAACCCATTTCGTAAAGACCTCTCCAACACCAAACTATTCCAGAGTATAAAAGAAATATGGCCAATCTACCCGATCGAATGCCTTCTCTGCCTCTAGAAAGGCAACTAATCCCTGTATCGCTCCCTGCTGGCAGGCTTGTACAATGTTTAAGACTTCTAATGTTATAAGTTGATTTGTGACACTTTATGCACCCTGTCTGGTCCTCTTTTATAATGAATGGTAAAACACTCTCCAGTCTTAATACCAACATTTTTGAGAATATTTTAAAATCCACATTCAAAAATGATGTAGGTCTATATGAAGAGTAGTCATCTGGAGCCCTTCCCTTCTTCATAATGAGAGAAATATTTACTTCTCTCAGAGATGACGGGAGGAAGACCTGACAATGTGAATAATTATACCTCTGTATAAGTGGCCTGGCCAATTACCCAATAAATCCTTTATAAAACTCAGCCTGGAATCCATCTGGTCTGGGCGCTTTGCCATTCTGGAGCTGCCTCACGGCCCCCTATACAACCTGGGTTGCCAGGAGACATTTAAGGACAACACCTGCACTGAGGTTAGGCCCGGGTGGCCAGATTCTATTTAAAAGACTCTCTTTTCTTCATCCTATCCTCTCAGCCCTTTGACCCATCCAATTCGAAATAGAACTTTCTAAAGGCTGCATTGATCATTTTATGATCACATTTCAGGGCACCCGCACTCTTTCTAATACACATAATGGCTTGGGGAGCCTTTTTCTTTCTGGCAAGGTATGCTAGATACCTGCCAGTCTTGTCATGGTAATCTAATAATTTCTGCTTCACAAATAATAGCTCCCTCTTTGCTGTTTGAGTAAATGTGGTATTCAAAGTTGCTCTAAGGGCTGTGACCCGCTGTAGTTTAGTAATGGAGGGTCTATCCACATACGCTGTCTCACCCGCCTTCAGGCGACCCTAGAATAAAAAGTAATGTCTCGAGCCTCCGGGTGAAGACACCTCCACACATCTACCAGCCCCAACTCCCTACTCAGATCCGCCAACTGCCTAGATCTCAACGATATACCTGCAGAAATCTTAGGTATTCTGTCTATTCCTGGGTCGATGATACAATTATAATTCCCCCCTATAATGGTGTGGTGCATCCCGAGAGCCATCAACTTGGAGAATGCTTCAATTACAAATTTAATAGTGTGCACTGGGGGGCAATAAAGATTCAAAATCCCAGATTCCTCTGCATATATTAGTGTATTAATCAATATATACCGTCCAGAGTCATCTTTTATCTGGCTTAGCATTTGGAAGGAAAGATACTTCAGAATAAGAATGGCTACTCTCCTACTTTTTGAGCTGAAAGATGAAAAGAACACCGACCAAAACCACCCTATTGCAGGAGTCTAATGCTCCTTAGCAAGTAGATGTGTCTCCTGTAGAAGGGCTACATCCGCCCTTTCTTTTTTAAGACTTGATAATATCTTTTTCCTTTTGATTGGTGAGTGGCTCCCCTTGACATTCCAGGTGCACCAACTAAACGAGTGACTGGCCATGATAGTCCAAGCAAGCCCTTGTCCCCGCAGGAGGTAGAACCCCACCCAAAAGACATTGAATAAAAAACAAAAATGATTCACAGATAAAAAAAAAAATTCTTTAAACGGCTAAATCAAAACAACTAAGAACTACTCCTAAAAACAAATAACATAAAACATACTTAAAAGGAGACTTTCCCCCTTGTTCACAGGAGGCATTACTACCTTCCAATAATCCCGCCATAACATCTCCCAGCCAGAGACATGCCCTCGGCCCAAGAATTACAATTTAGAGTAAATAAATTCTAGTATCTTATAAGACAGAAGTTAAAGGTGGTGACCCACACACTCCCCCCCCCCCCCCACACACACCATCAACTAGATACACTTGGCAAAACAACACAAGATGAAAATACATAAAATTATAAAATTACAATCCCAGCAAGTGATAAGCAACCAAATAGAAAAAAAACACTCAGAAACGTCCCCAAACCTCACGAGCCATAGATAAGCGTTGATATAAAGGATAAGGAATGATCCACACGCCACCCCCCACCAAGGAAAGATGGAGAAGTGAAAGAGGAAAAAAGGAGGAGGAAAAATCAAAAGGAGGGCAAAATAAAATCATTATCCATACGGTTCAAGTCCCGCAGTCTACTTGAGAGCATCCAGGAATTAGTTTACTTCTTCTGGTAATCTGAAGTTATGCACAGGTCCTCCATGACTGCAGCATAGCGTTGCAGGATATCACACAGAATATTGAATATTTAAATCCCTCAGACGCTTCTTCGCATCATCAAATGCCTTCCACTTGCGGACCATAGACGGAGAAACGTCCTGGAACAGCATTATCCTGGAGCTCTTGTATATCATACCATGGGGACCCTTCCCTAAGTCTATGGAGGCCTCTAGCAGCATCTGTTTTTCCCTGTAATGCTGTAGTTGAACTAGGAGTGGGCGGGGACGCACGGCAACCCGGTGGGCCCATTCAGCCCACACCTGGCCCAGCTCTGACTCCAGTTACAGCAGCTGTGGGAGCCATTGCTCGAGGAAATCAAAACGCGGGCCTTCCTCCTCCCGTTCGGGAAGGCCAAGCAACCAGATATGTTTCCAACGACCTGGATTTCCGAGGTCATCAATATGTTCCTTTAAGGTCGGGACTCGATTTTCCAGAGCCCAGACGTGACCCATGGATGACTCAGCAGTGGTCTTGGAGGCCACGCCCTGTCACTCGCCCTCCCCGACACGCTTCCCGAGTTTCTCGATCTCTCTGTTATTTTCTGCAGCATGACCGAGACTGACTCCAACTTGGACTGGGTCTCTTCAATGGACGCATCAATATTCTCTCGGAGTTTAACAAGCTCCAAGATCAGGCTCGCCCCTGCAGGTGAGTCCCCCAGGGCGGCCGCAGACGTCTGTCTTGCTCTGGGGTTGGGGGGGGGGGGCAGGGATCCCTCCCTGTTATGAACTGCAAGAGCCTTTACCTTTGGTCATTTTAAGAAGCGTCAGCGTCAAACTGATAAAGTTTGATGCAGAATGGCCAAGGCTGCTGGGTAAAAACTATTTCCAACAATTTAACAGGTGAGGTAAGGCTGGGTACCCCATTTTGCCTGAGTCTTGGGCAGAGCCCTGCAGACTCAGACCTACTGGGGTAGCCGCCATCTTGGATCTCCCTGACACCCTGTTTAAAAAGGGAATAAGGCAAAAGACAGAAAATTACAAACTGATCAGCCTCACCTCGATCGTGGGTAAGTTCCTGGAATCCATAGCGAAGGATGAGATTTCTGAATATTTGCCAGTGCCTGGTAAAGTAGAGCGAAGTTAGTATGGTTTCATCAAGGGGAGGTCATGCTAGTGAATCTGTTAGAATTGTTTGAGGATGGAACAAGCAGGTTAGACACAGGATAGCCAATGGATACTATCTATCTGGATTCAAGAAGGACGTTGACAAGGTGCCTCACAGGAGAGCGCTGAGTAAGGTAAGAGCCCATGATGTCAGAGACAACGTACTAGTGTATACAGAAGCTTGGCTGTTTGGCAGAAAATAGAGAGTGGGAATAAAAAAGGTCCTGCAAGAGAACCACAACTTTTCCCGGACGAACCAACCCAACCAACCTGTGGCA
>NW_025198428.1:0-5577 GCF_004010195.1 Chiloscyllium plagiosum
ACTGTGGGGGTGGTTTATATCAGACAGGGGGAGTTCTATGTCTGGGACTGTGGGGCTGTTTTATATCAGACAGGGTGAGATTGGTGTCTGTGACTGTGGGGCTGGTTTATATCAGACAGGGGGAGATTGGTGTCAGGGACTGTGGGTCTGGTTTATATCAGACATAGGGAGATTGGTGCAACTAACTGTGGGTTTGGTTTATAACAGACAGGGTGAGATTGGTGTCAGGTACAGTAGTGCTGGTTTATATCAGACAGAGGTAGATCGGTGTCAGGGACTGTACAGCTGGTTTATATCAGACAGGGGGAGTTTGGTGTCAGTGACTGTGGGGCAGGTTTATATCAGACTGGGGGAGATTGGTGTCTGGGACTGTGGGGCTGGTTCATATCAGACAGGGTGAGATTGGTGTCTGTGACTGTGGGGCTGGTTTATATCAAACAGGGGTAGACTGGTGTCTGTGACTGTGGGGCTGGTTTATATCAGACAGGGAGAGATTGGTGTCAGGGACTGTGGGTCTGGTTTATAACAGACACGGGGAGATTGGTGTCAGGGACTGTGGGTTTGGTTTACATCAGATAGGGTGAGATTGGTGTCAGTGACTGTGTGTCTGGTTTATATCAGACACGGGGAGATTGGTGTCAGGGACTGTGGGTTTGGTTTACATCAGACAGGGTGAGATTGGTGTAAGGGACTGTGGGTCTGGTTGATATTAGTCAGGGTGAGTTTGTTGTCAGGGACTGTGGAGCTGGTTTATATCAGACATGGGGAGATCGGTGTCAGGGACTGTGGGTCTGGTTTATATCAGACAGGGGGAGATTGGTGTCAGGGACTGTGGGTTTGGTTTATATCAGACAGGGGGAGATTTGTGTCAGTGAGTGTGGGGCTGGTTTGTATCAGACAGGGTGAGACTGGTGTCAGTGGCTGTCGAACTGGTTTATATCAGACATGGGTGAGACTGGTGTCTGTGACTGTGGAGCTGGTTTATATTAGACAGGGGAGGATTAGTGTCAGTGACTGTGGAGCTGGTTTATATCAGACGGGGGGCGATTGGTGTCAGGGTCTGTGGGTCTGGTTTATATCCGACATGGGGAGATTGGTGTGAGGGACTGTGCGGCTGGTTTATATTGGACAGGGGGAGATTGGTGTCAGTGACTGTGGGGCTGTTTTATAGCAGACAGAGGGAGATTGGTGTCAGTGACTGTGGGGCTGGTTTATATCAGTCAGGGGGAAATTGGTGTCAGGGGATGTGGGTTTGGTTTACATCAGACAGGGCGAGATTCTTGTCAGTGACTGTGGGTTGTTTATATCAGACAGGGGGAGATTGGTGACAGTGACTATGGGTTGGTTTATATCAGACAGGGGGAGATTGGTGTCAGTTTCTGTGGGTCTGGTCTATGTCAGACAGGGGGAGATTGGTGTCTGTGAATGTGGGGCTGGTTTATATCAGACAGGGGGAGATTGGTGTCTGTGAATGTGGGGCTGGATTATATCAGACAGTGTGAGGTTGGTATCAGGGACTGTGGGGCTAGTTTATATCCGACTGGGGGAGATTGGTGTCAGGGACTGTGTGTCTGGTTTATATCAGACAGCGGGAGGTTGGTATTAGGGACTGTGGGGCTAGTTTATATCCGACAGGGGGAGATTGGTGTCAGTGACTGGCGTTGGTTTTATCAGACAGGGGGAGATTGGTATCAGGGGCTGTGGGTTTGGTTTATATCAGACAGGGGGAGATTGGTGTCAGTGAGTGTGGGGCTGGTTTGTATCAGACAGGGTGAGATTGGTGTCAGTGGCTGTCGAACTGGTTTATATCAGACATGGGGGAGATTGGTGTCTGTGACTGTGGAGCTGTTTTATATCAGACGGGGGGAGATTAGTGTCAGTGACTGTGGAGCTGGTTTCTATCAGACATGGGGAGATTGGCGTCAGGGGCTATGGGTTTGGTTTATATCAGACAGCAGGAGATTGGTGTCAGTGTCTGTGGGTCTGGTTTATATCAGACAGGGGAAGATTGGTGTGAGGGACTGTGCGGCTGGTTTATATTAGACAGGGGGAGATTGGTGTCAGTGACTGTGGGGCTGTTTTATAGCAGATAGGGGGAGATTGGTGTCAGTGTCTCTGGATCTGGTTTATATCAGACGGGGGAGATTGATGTTAGTGATTGTGGGTTGGTTCTTATCAGACCGGGGGAGATTTGTGTCAGGGACTGTGGGGCTGGTTTATATCAGACAGGGAGAGATTAGTGTCAGGTCCTGTAGAGCTGTTTTATATCAGACAGGGGGAGATTGGTATCAGGGACTGTATAGCTGGTTTATATCAGACAGGGGTGTGCAGGATAGGGGACTCTGCGACACCCCCATCAGGCACTCTGCTTCCCTTCCCAAGAACAAAGACACGGAGGAGTTCGTCCAAAACTATTTATTCAATTCTGCAGAACCGGGTGTTACCTCAATGGCTTCCCACGAGGCACACACACACATTGTAATCCCCGCACGTACGAGTAGGCGGGGCCTTCTATTGTCTCAGCCAATGAGTGTTAAAGTTCCCCACTGTCCTCCTGATGTTTGAGATTATTTGGTTATTCACCCAGCCAATCAGTGTTCGAGTTCCCCGCTTCTCCCTTATATGGATGATGACGCACAGCCGTGGTTGTGGGCGGTCCCTCAGCCACGAGGAAAGCTGTTTCCATTGTTTCATTCATGAAAATCTGGGGGAGTGTCTGCTCGTGCTTACTACAAGGTAGAGAAGACTAAAATGGTGGCTTTGTACTTACTATGTGCTTACTACAGCATTTAATGATTTAAAAATTACACCACCCCCTACAAATCCCCCGTGTCTTTTCTTACGGTTTGTAATTTTTAAACTGGGAGTTTCTTCTCCAGGGCGTCCAATAGCTCCCGAGCTTGTTTATCAAGCTGCCCATCTCTAATGCTACCCCCGCCCAAGAGGGATTCAGACTGTTCTATCTCGAGGTTCATCCTTTCGACCTGCCGATAAGGAACATCCCTCTTAGTAAGGGCGGTTTCGATCAGTCGCTGAGTTAACCCCCTGGCGCAGGGAATGATGCAACACCCGAGGGCAGTTAGTACCCCTGCCACCAATATACATGAGACGAGAAAGGAAACGACCACCCCCTTCCATTTTCCGAACCAAGCTTCCAACCAACCCGTGAGGCCAGAATCGATGCCCGAGATTTCGGCGAGTTCATCCGCCAATGTGGTGAGCCCATCCAGGGCGCGGGTGATGGACCCATCAGGGGCTGTGTTGTTGGGGATGAAAGTGCAGCACCCCCCTTCTCTGCTAACATCATGTCCAGGGCCAACCTATTTTCCCACGCCATTCTGCTAGTGGCGTCTAGTTGTTCTGCTATTCCCTTCACTGCATCCCGAGTATAATTAATGAACCTCTGCTGATTGTAGTAAATATAATTAATCCAATCCACGTTCTTATTGATGGTAACCCACCAGAACAGTGACGACCCAAAACCCGCCGCTATCTGGTTCCTAGCCTTGTACTCGTCAGGAACACCCCTGGGGACCCCTATGACATCTAAATATATATTATCATCAAAAGAGGTCTCCAAAGCCCTCTTAGTTCTTCTACTGGAACGGGGTTGCTCTTGTTTATCGAATGCCACGGTGAATGGGATGGCCAATTGAACGATTGCACAAGTGCCCGCCCATTTTTGGGGCAGGGTCGGTCGCAGAATCCTCCCACCACAGTACCACCAGAGGACTGCCCTAGGAACATGAATGTGGGAGTAATTCCCGCCCCCAGTAGTTTCATTGACCAGCCGAATTGATCCGCTGCACTTGTCAAATGTCCCCACATCATTGTCCCATTGCGATCCCGTCCGAGAGACGCAGGCTTGGTGCGTACCCGTTACCCCTGTGAATGACGGAGGGCGGGGCGCCCCTTTAGACCTGACGGGAGGAAACTTCAAACTTAAGGGTCGACAAGTGGGGTCGTTCCAGGCCTCTCGGTCCTGGTACAGCCTTACCATGCAGTCCAAGGCATGTGGATGTTTCTCCCATCCCAGCGGGAATGGGACCACCTGAGGGTTAGGACGGGCACCCATGCACGCGTAGCAATCACTCTTTTTCATGCTCCTTACCGTATATTTGACCCATTCCACCCAGGCATTCGCCTCCCCGTATCCCATTTCTATTTCAAAGGTCCTTTCCAAGTCCATCACCTCAATTATCCTAACCTTTTCCTGCTCAGCGGGGGTGGATGAGGCCCCAGACCCAGCTTCAATGACCGTGATGGTTGTGCAGCACAGCTGCAACCCCTTCTGTCCTGCCTGGCCCCCAACCCTAATACCCAGGATCGTTCCATTAAGGCTCGTCCCGTTGTTCCCCAAGGTCTTTATGGTCAGATAGAGTGGATTGCACTGATTCTGCTCACAATTCCACCCAGGGGTGATGGGATCACGGACAATTGACACCATAGCCTGGACCCCAGGGGCCGGAGGCCTATTGATGCCTTCTTTGCCATGCAACTGTAATACTAACGTCTGACCCTGGAATCCCCTTTCTCTCTCTAGGTTACGCTTAGTCTGAGGAGAAAGTGAGGTCTGCAGATGCTGGAGATCAAAGTTGAAACTTTATTGCTGGAACAGCACAGCAGGTCAGGTAGTCTGTTCTCAGGGTCTCTGTTCCTTAGATGCCTCTGTCAGAGAGGTTTGTTCGTCCACCGTCGGTTGTGGCACCGGTCTCTTGATCCGAGTATAATGTGTCCAGCCCTTTTCGGCCGTACGGACAGCCGTTTTGGTAGTCAAAAGTACCAGGAAGGGACCGTCGCAAGTTGGTTCGAAGGTATGTTGCTTCCAGCTTTTAATCAGGACCCACTGACCCGGCTTGACGGTGTGCACCGCAAACTCGAGGGGCGGCGTCTGTGCCAAAAGTCCCTGTTGGCGTAAACGAGATAGAGCAGACCCCAGAGCCACCACATATTTTTGCACAAACATGTCCCGAGACTCGAATAAGGGAGGTTCTCCCTTCGGCCCATGGAACGGGAGGCCAAACAGCATTTCGAAATGGGAGACGCCCAAATCCCGTTTTGGCTGGGTGCGAATTTGCAACAGGGCGAGGGGTAAGCATTTGGTCCAAGGCAGGCCGATTTCACTAGTGAGTTTGGTTAGCTGCTTTTTGATGGTTTGGTTCATTCTTTCGACCTTGCCTGAGGAAGAGGGATGCCAGGGGGTATGCAAATCCCAGTCAATCCCCACCGCTTGCACTATATTCTGGAGGATGGTCGAGGTGAAGTGACTCCCCTGGTCAGAGTCAATAGCGCGGGGCAGCCCAAACCGTGGGATGATTTGTTCGAGTAGAACTTTGCTAACCTGAGTTGCTGTTGCCGTGGCAGTAGGGAAGGCCTCCACCCATCCTGTCAGGTGATCTACTATTACTAATAGATACTTCAGGCGACCTATGGGGGGGAGCTCAGTGTAATCTACCTGGACATACTCAAACGGCCTATAGGCCGGACTCCTACCCCCTAGTCTTGCGTGCTGCCGCAGCCCCCTTTTGTTAATCTTTCGGCAGGTTATGCAATCTCCCGTGACCTGCTTGGCTACTG
>NW_025198429.1:0-634 GCF_004010195.1 Chiloscyllium plagiosum
TCTCAAATTACAGTATAAATTCAACCATGTTATTATCGCTGCTTCCGATGGTTTCCTTCAAATTAAGCTCCCTTATCTAGTCTGCCTAGTTGCACAACAGTAAAACAGTATTGATTGTTCCCTTGTGGATTGCACCACAAGCTACTCAAAACAAAAGCATCTTGTAGACATTCCATGAATTGCTTTTCTTACCATCCACTACCAATGTGATTTTTCCAGTACCCCTTCAGATTGAAATTGCCCATGGTCACTGTAACCTTGCCTTTCCTACACATCTTTTCTATTTTCTGACGTATCTGATGGCCCAGCTCCTCACTATTGTTTGGAGACCTGTATAAGACTCCAACTGTGGTTGCTTTAACATTGTGCTTCCTCAATTTTACCCATGCAGATTCTACACCATCTGACCCTATGTTATTTCTTACTATTGATTTAATTTCATTTTTTACTAATAAGGCAAACTCACCTCGTCAGCCCACTTACGTATCTTTTGGATAGGGTGCATGCCCTTGAATATTTGGCTCCCCAATCCTGATCCCCTTGCAGTCATGTTTCCGTGATGCCCATCACATTATACCTGCTAATTTTGATCTGCGTCACGAATTCATTTACCCTATTCCTTATACTGCATGCA
>NW_025198429.1:1993-3728 GCF_004010195.1 Chiloscyllium plagiosum
ACCAACAACAAACAGACAGAGGTTACTGAACACAATAGGCCTGACAGTTTAAAGTGCGCTGATTATAATGTGAGGAGTATGACAGGCAAGACGGATGAACTTGGAGCTTGGGTGAGTATATATAACTGCTATGTTAATATTATAGAGATTTGTTTGAGAGAGGAACTCGGGAATCCCAATAATACACATATCGGAAGTGCTGCCTCCTCTACCAGTTCTTTGCACATGAATTTAACTCTACTACCATCCTATTCCTAACCTGATTGGCACATGGAATAGTCTTATCACACCAAAATTTAAATATCATTTCAGCACAACTCCGGCAAGACTTTTTTCTTTAAAATAGATAGACTTGACAATAAATACTTAAGTGTGAGTTTATTAACTGGGAAAGAGTCAACTTCTGAATCACTAAAAGCTTTGTCAGGAGACAGGAAATAGCCAGAATTTGAAAAGATACATCATTTATAACACATGTACAATCATCAAATGCATAAATATCAAATTGAAGAGATAAATCAACCATGGCTAATGAGGCTGATACAATTGCAACATTTAAAATGCATCTGGATGGGTATATGATTAAAAAGGGTTTAGAGGGATATGGGCTGGATGCTGGCAAATGGGACGATATGAGATTGGAATATCTGGTTCGGCATGGATGAGATGGACCGAAGGGTCTGTTTCCGTGCTGTACATCTCTAAGAATTTACTCTGCGGCCTCATTGTTAAAAGTGGCCTCGAAAACCCGATTAATGACCGATGTCAGGCTAACTGCCTTATGATTTCTTGTCTTTTGCCTCCCTTCCTTCCTTGCACAGAGATTTACATTCCGATTTTCCAGTTCTCTGTGACGCTTCCTGAGGACATTTATTTCTGAAAATCCACCACCAGTGTCTACACAATCTTGTCCTCTATTTCCTTCAGAAAATTTGGGTTGTTAGCCTTCCAGTCTGTGTGATTTATCCATCTTCAAACATTTCAGCTTCCACAGCACATTCTCATCAGCACCGATCACTCCACTCATCTCTCGCCCTTGACTGTCTTGAAGTTCTGGAATGCTGCTAGTTGCCAACCATTGTGAGGACTGATGCAAAGCACCTATTCAGTTCATTCTCCAATTCTTTTCTTTTTTGTTTCTCCGTGGCTGGCCTCGTTTTCAAGTTGCCCAATGTTCACTCTTGCATCTCTTCCTGTTATAAATCTTATCTAAACTCTTGCAGTCTCCTTTCCTATGGGGAGCTAGCTTATACGTTCCATATTCTCCACCTTATTGTTTATTTTGAATTATCCTCTGCTGCTATAGAAAGGCTTCCCAGTCTTATCAAGACTGAGGGAGAGCATTCTAGGGAATTGACTGGAGAAGGCAACATGTAACTACGCTAATCCTGTTTGCCATCATTGGGTGACATGGTGACACAACTCTGCTGCCTCACAGTGCCAGGGACTCAGGTTCAATTCCAATCTCTGGAGCCTATCTGTGTGTTGTTTGTACAATCTCCCCATGTTTGCATTAGGAGCATTAACTCCTTTCGTCTCTCCACTGTCTATCTCCGTGTTTATGCCATCGGCAGTATTTCTGCTTCAGGTCGGTGAAGAAATGCGGCAAATGCAACCGATTTTCGTCAAAGCGACCCTGGTGTTCAGGCTTCCCTGGGTGTTCAGGAGACTTGCCCGGCCACTTGTGTGACTGCAGTGTCACTGGTTCCCAAGCTATCCCTCTCAGTCCCTCAGT
>NW_025198429.1:4726-5577 GCF_004010195.1 Chiloscyllium plagiosum
GGTGGATGGAACCTGCAAAATGGAAATTCTAAATTGGTTTAAAGTGTCAGATGAATCACGGATGTACTTGGGCAGGGTCTGGACCAGGAGGGATTACTGAGTCAAAGTAGGAAGCGATGAGTTGTTTGTTGCAGGTGCAGACTGAAGCAATGTATCCGCCTGGGCGACCTTGTTTGTGTCTGTCTGGAGGAGATGGAAATGACCTGTGCTATCAGAGGGCCATCAGCTTGGTGCCATTGGCTGCTGTTTGGGAGGGAAGTGTGGTGGGGGGAGGGTATCACCAGGGGAAATTAGATCAGTTATCACAGTTGATTCAATGGCCTGATGTGCTATGGTGGGGGTCATGGTCAAAGAAAAGACTTGTTATATATTTTTTCTATCACTTGATTCTTGTTCAGATTGTGCAGCTATTCTGAATTTCTGTATCTACATCAAGTGCATGTATTTTTAGCCTAGTGTGGCGTCTCAACATTTCTTCAACTTTTTTTTACAGTATGTGCAACAATGGGCGTTTGTTCTAATAATTTGCTTCCAATTCAAGGAAAACGTGAGAATATGATTTAAACTCTGGCAGTGTGACCATTACGTGCAATTTAATTGAATCTTTATCCTCATCACACTCATTCTTTCAAACAAACAATGAATGAATCCATAAATTCTGCAGATTTCTTTTCAGCTCTGACGATTGTTGGGAATGTTACAAAGGACATACTTCAGTGTCATGGAAAATACAAATGTTCCAGTGCAAGATCCCAAATCCTAGTCCATCCTAAATTATTCACAATCTTTATAAATGAAACATGCAGAGGTGGCAGAGCAGAGTCCAGCTCTGTGTTCAAAATGCTATTTCA
>NW_025198430.1:0-5578 GCF_004010195.1 Chiloscyllium plagiosum
AATCTGAAGTAACCCTTTCTCTGGTTGAATTCATGACATGTTGCTCTCAGAAACAATCTTCATATAGTCTATGAATTGTTCTTCGAGGCTACATTTGCCAAGTTGATTAATTGTGTCAATATGCATGTTTATCCCACTGTTGTGCCCTTGTCACCAGCTGTCATTATTTCCGACTTCAGAAATACTTCGGGGGGATAGTTGCAGAATATTATTCTTCCCAAGAGGTTTCTTCTCTTGCTTTTTATTTACGTCTGGACGGATTTACATGTCGTTCCCTCGCGCCAATATCATTTCCTAATGCAGCCTTGATATCATCCTTAACCAATACATCAATTCCACCTCCTGCTCCTCCTTGTCTAACCTTCTAGAAAAGTGAGTGCCCTCGGACATGTCACTGCCCAGTCCTGATCTCACTGTAACCATGTTTCTGTAGTCCGCACCAGGTCATACCCATTTGTCTCTGTATCTATTGTCAGCTCATCGATATTTTTTCCAAATACTGTGTTCTTTTAGGTACAAAGTTTTAAAATATTTTTATTGGTTTGTCTTTCCCTTCTAATCCTTTTTTGTACACTAGCTTCCTGATCTCACACGCCTCACTACCTCACATCCCCCACACTGTCCAACATTATTTGTTAATACCTGATCATTTTGCGCCTCATCTCTATCATTTATTCCAGTCTCCAACTCATATTTTGAATTAACATGATCCATCCTTCATCGTGGTCATGAGACTGGCCATGCCTGATATCCTATTCACCTCTACCTTGTGCTCAGTTTCTGACCTGCTGCTTTGGTTGCCAACCTCCTGGTTTATTTGTTTAAATCCATCCAATTTCCACTAGCAAACCTCCCTACAAGGATGTTGGTGCTCCTCCAGTTAAGATGCAACCTGTCCATTTTTGAAAGCTCTCACCTGTCCTGGAACAGATCCCAATGATCCAAAAATTGAATCCCTCAACCCGTACGAGCTCTTTAACTACATGTTACACTGTACCAGCTTCCTAATCATTACCTCTTTTCCAAGTGTCACTGGGAGTAATTCTGACATTACAGCGGATTGTTCTCTCTCTCACACACACACATACGCACACACATACAAACAGTCTTATGCACACACACACACACACAAACAAACACACACAAACAAACACACACCACATTACTTTGTAGGAGAATACCAGTAATCTTATAAATAATCAGAATGACAACTGGAATGAACGATTTAGTTAAAGGTAGGATGCGAACAATTAGGGTTACTCTTCATGAAGCAGAACGGACAAAGTTGTGAACTTATTGCAGTGCTCAAAATTATGGAAAAAAATACAAGTTAAAATGCGAATGCTCTGTTTCTGTTCGTTGGCATTGCAGCGTCCATCAGTCCTAGTTTCAAGATTGACAGCACTAGATCTAGAAGTGAGATAAGGAAAAACTTCTTTATTGAGAGAGTTGTTAGGATATAGAATGTTCTGCCTGGGAGAGTTGTGAATGAAGATTCAAAAGAGAACTGGATATATATTTGTAAGTTACAAATGTAAAGGGTTACAGAGACCGGGTGGCAAATGGGAGGAGTTTGGGAGACATTTCCGGAGCTGATGCATACACAGTGCCCCAGTAGCCTCCTTCTGTCCATTAAAGTTCTGTACTCTATCATATACAGATGCAAGTCAACATCAGTATCTGATTATTTCCAGTTTTAAATGCTGGCAAATATTTGATCACATTTGCTGCAGCATAACCTTTTAAAATGCACGTATTGCAAGGTCAGCTTGATGATGAAGACTAATTAGTACTCAGCACTTGAATATTTTAAATCTGGTATTCTAATTATTAAAACAAATAATTCTTTGCTTTGGCACAAAACACTTTGTAAATATTTGACTTTTTCACTCAAACGGAAATACGTTCATCGTTTTTATTCACTAACTAAATTTTGCATTAAATGCCATTCATTCTTTTAAAAATGCAAGATTTCAAATTATTGTTCTCTGCACTATAATATCACATTTACGTTAACAATTACAGTGCATGTTGAATTATTGTCATTTCTCAATTGTTGGTAAATAGCTGAAGCTCATAAATTCAAGTGAGAAATTAAACTGATTGCTACTTAAGTATATAAGATCACTTTTTCTACATTATTGTTCAACAATCATTTTCTCAATCTGATTCTATAATCGGTCAGACACCGACCACTTTCTAAATGTTGGTGCGATAATGTATTTGTTTGAATACCGCCAATGAATATGCAATTGTGATCACGTCTATACTCAGATAGCATATTCTTTGTTCGATATAAAATAAAATGTACTTTCTTTATATTTTAATCATAAAATGTTGACAGGAGTTTGTGTTTTAGTTCCATAAATATAACATCAAGCTAATTGCTTTAAGAGAAGATGCAATTATTGTTCGGTTGAAAAATCATACTTCACATCTCACTTTTGCGCAATTCATGAAACATGGCAAATATCTGATTATTTTTCAGATCACTGAACTCATCACCTTGCAATCATAACCTTCGTTGAAAATGGATTTAGAAGGATCTGAATTCAGACAGCTATGTTACTGAAATCATAGCTGCCTGTGGCACTTAGTGAGATACTGGCCTGCACCTAAATGTATCCAGAGCATTAGCACGTGGTTCTGGGCAGTCATTCAAGCATTATTTCACGCAAATCATTTGGAATCCATGTTGGGCCATGTGGAAAATAGCCAACAGGCTATCACTGGTCCCTATGTAAGTACAAGTGCTGCCCAAATTAGACATCAATGACTGGCTAGCAACCATGCTTTACAAATTCATTTTCAGTCGGACCCTGGCCCAGAGAGCAGATGTGTCGATATGGAGTGTGAGAAGCACACCACACAAATTACTTACGGGGTTGACATCTGGCCTACCTCCCAGACTCCATACATCTGCAACCTGTGCAGGCACTGAGTGGAGATGTTAACAAGGTGAAAGAGAAGACAGCAGATGCTGGAGGTTAGAGACGTGAGGATAGAGCTGGAAAAGTACAGCACCTCAGGCAGCATCCAAGGAATAGAAAAATCAAACTTTCGGGCAGAGACCCTTCATCAGCAAAAAGACCGGGAGCCATGAGGGTGGAGAGATAAATGGGAGGGGGTGGGGCTCGGTAAAGGTAACTGGGAGTGCGATAGTTGGATGGAGGTGTGGGTAATGGTGATACATCGGAGGGGAAGGTGGAGTGTTTAGGTGGGAAGGAAGATGGACAGGTGGGCACGGTGGTTCAGTGGTTAGCACTACTGCCTCACAGTGCCAGGGACTAGTTTAGATTCCAGCCTCAGGTGACTCTCCGTGTGGAGTTTACAAGTTCTTGCCTGGGTTTCCTCCGGGTGTTCTGGTTTTCTCTCACGTTCCAAAGATGTGCAAGCCAGGTGAATTGGCCATGCTAAATCGCCCATAGTTATAGGTGCATTAGCCAGAGGGAAATGTGTTACTCTTCGAAGGTTTGGTATGGACTTGTTGGGCCAAAGGGCCTGCTTCCACTCTGTAGGGAATCTAAAAGAAGTACCACTTCCCACTTTGAATAAAAAGATGGGACAGGTCGTGAGGGCAGTGCTAAGCTAGAAGTTTGGAGCTGTGATAAGGTGGGAGGAGGGGAAATGAGGAAACTGGTGAAATCCACATTGATATTATGTGTTTGGAGGGTCCCGAGATTGAAGATGTGGTGGTAAGTGAGTGGTGATGGATGAAGCCCTGGACCTGCATGTCCTCAGCAGAGTGGGAGGGGAGTTGAGCGATCGGCCACACAGCATTGGAACTGGTTGATGCGGGTGTCCCTGAGATGTTGTCTGCAGTGCTCTGCGAGTTCATGTCCTATCTCACCAACATATAGAATATCACATTGGGAGCAACGGATACAGTAGTTGACATGTGTGGAACTGCAGGTGAAACCTTGATGGATGGGGAAGGATCTTTGAGGCCTTGGCGGGGGGAGGTGTGGGCACAGGTCTTGCAATTCCTGCGGTGGCAGAAGAAGGTGCCTGGAGAGGAGGCTGACTTGTTGGGGACCTGACGAACACTACCTACCTTGTATCCTGTATTCTGCATTCAAAATCAATCGTCCAGAATTAATCGCTTCACACCTTTCCAGGTTGAAATCCAACTGTCACTGAACAGCCCAGTTCTTCATCCTGTCAATATCCCAGTGCAAACTACAACAGCCCCCACACTATCCACAATTCCACCAACACTTTTTTTACATCGACAAATGTAATAACCCACCCTTACACTCCCTCATCCAAATCATTGATTAAAAAAAACTCAAACAACAGAGTTCCCAGAACGGGACCCGACTTTTCACCAAGCTCCAGAGTGAATAGATTAGATTACTTACAGTGAGGAAACAGGCTCTTTGGCCCAACAAGCCCACACTGACCCAGACCCATTCCCCTACATTTACCCCTTCACCTAACACTACAGGCAATTTAACATGGCCAATTCATTTAACCTGCACATTTTTGGACTGTGGGAGAAAACCCACGCAGACACGGGGAGAACGTGCAAACTCCATACAGTCAGTCGCCTGAGGCGGAGAATTGAACCCGGCTCTCTGGCTCTATGAGGCAGCAGTGCTCACCACCGTGCCACCATGCTGCCCACTTCCCATAATTCCCATTTACCACCGCTTTATGTCTCTGTGTGCCAGCCAATTCTATATCCAGACCGATAGGTTTTCCAGTATCCTATGCCTACTTACTTTCTGAATGAACCTACCATGGGGAACGTGATCAAACGCCTTGTTAAAATCCATGCACACCACATCCACTGCTCTACCTTCTTCAATGTGTTGGATCCCATCCTCAATTAATTCAATAATGTTTGTGAGGCATGACTTGCCCCTCACAAATCCATGCTGACTATTTCTATACAAACTCTGATTTTCCAAGTAATCATTCCTGAAGAAGGGCTGATGCCCGAAACGTCGGTTCTCCTGTTCCCTAGATGCTGCCTGACCTACTGCGCTTCTCCAGCAACACATTTCCATCTCTGATCTCCAGCATCTGCAGACCTCATTTTCTTTTCCAAGTAATCATAAAGTCTGTCTCTCAGAATCTTCTCCACTACTTTGCGCAATACTGATGCAAGACTGACTGGACTATAATCCTCAGGACTATTCCTATTCCGTTGCCTGAACAAGGGAGTAACATTTGCCACCCTCTGCTCCAATTGAGAGTGAAGACGCAAAGATCATCGCCAAGGGGACATAAATCTCTTTCCTTTCTTCCTGTAGCAATCTCAGGTGTTTCCCCTCTGACACAGGGGATTTATTTCTCCTATGTTTGTACTTCATCTCAAATTGTCTACGCCCTGTCCAACCAATTGAGTTACTGCTTTCGTTTTCAGGGTTATATACCGTGCTGCTTCACTGAGCATGTATGTTTCGCAATATCCTGTGAACCATGGAATGAAAAATATGGGAAGGCACAAATGCGCTCGTGATGAAGGGGTGAAGCCCAAATCTTTGACTCTCCTACTCCTCAGATGTTGCCTAACAGGTTGTTTGTTTTCAGTGCCACACGTTTCGACTCTGATCTCCAGCATCTGCCATCT
>NW_025198431.1:0-5578 GCF_004010195.1 Chiloscyllium plagiosum
TGCGTGTAAACGCCTTGCTCCCTGTGGACTCGGAGTGAATCATGGATGAGTTTTCGGAACAACACTGCCTTCCAGTCTCTGGCCATCTGCAATCTAAGGAAAGAGAAACAGAGTTATTTGTTCAGTTCGAAGTCCTTGGCAATGTGAAAGATGGAACAGTTCTGATACAAAATTGGAGACTGGGAAAATGGTTGGAGAGGAAGTAATACAAGAGAAGCTGAATATAAAGTTGGAAGTCAGGAGACAGTCAATAAAAAGGAAGAGTGTGCAAAAGCAGGTTGAGATGGACATGGAAAAGAAGTGTCACTAGTCCCGAAGTCTTAAATCGAATTATATTTCCAAGATGCTACCAGACCTGCTGAGATTTTCCAGTAATTTCATTTGTTGGTTTAGTAAAAGAAGATGGCAGTGATCCTGGACCAAACAGCTCTCCCGTGCTCTGGGGATATTTGACTTACTGTGTCTATGTCCCACACTGAAACCTCACGATCTTGCCTCACCTCCACCCTCATTACTGACAATACACTGTTCATTACGTGAAACACAAGAAGAACAATTGCAAAACGTTGACGGAGAGTTCCCTTCGGTTTCCATCAGAACAATCTGAATCACTGAAAATTGGTTCAGGACCCATGTGACATTGATCCGTCTCTGTCAGACCCCTAGCAAGTGGCCATTCGCTTTCCGTGCCTTTGAACACTTTGGGTGGTGCACCGTTGGTTTGCAACCACATGTTTTGAAACGGACATCATTTATGTATTTTCGGCTGCACTGATAAAGTTGTCTCTGGCACCTCCAGTAAAATGGAAACAGTGTTCACTCAGAAACCGACGTGTGATCAAAAGCAGGCGGACAATGAAAGCAGCAAGAACATTCCCCTGCGAAGGGTTGTAACACTGCACTTGGAACGAAGAGCCGGAATTGTATTAAGCGGTGAAAGCGCCCATTGTGAGATTTGCACCCACCACCCTCAGATTAAGCATCTCACACTGCACCGACTGAGCTAACCAAGCACGGTGCACTGTGAATTAGTTTGCTATTACATTGCGAGCATAATTCATCAGCAATTTGTTAGGATTCAGTTCATTCCTCCTAATCACAAAAATATCATTCACACCTTTCACTTCAGTTATTCCTTCAAAGCATTGCAATCTATTCAGCACTTGCCCCGGGATTTAAGGTTCAGCCTAAATATCTTCATATTTTTACCCTCACCTTATGTAGCTGATGTGATTTCCAATCACTCTGGCAGACAGTAAATCAGTCGGGAAATTACCTAAGGAAACCCAATCATTTCCGTTTACAGTGTTGGGCATTTCCCATCTGCTGACGAGACAGAGTCGTCTCAATCAACACTTTCTTGGTTCTTTCTACCTAAAACCTTTACCACTTCTTATTTTCAAGTCAGGAGTTTTATTTATAACATGTTCCAAGGACTGGAGCGACTTTCCAATGTCCTGAAGCCCTTTCCAATTTAAAGTGAAAGGTTTGCTCCTTTCTCACGGAAAGAGCTGTTACTAAGGAAGGAGTTTCCATGAGTTGTTTCCCGTGGCTTGGCAGAAAGTCGCTGATTGAAGCTGCAGTGGCCGCTTTCTGTTGGCATCGGGAGCTTGGAGAAAGTGATGTCGTATTCTGCTGCGTGTAAACGTCTCACTCCCTGCGGACTTGGGGTGAATTATGGATGCATTTTTCCAGTTACAATGTCAATATATGGTCGGGGTAAATGCTTGTGCTGAAATATTTGAGGCTTATTCCCTGGGTGGGCTCGAACCACCAACATTTCAGCCAACTGCGCTGACCATTTGAGATACAGAAACTGGCAACGCAGATATCCAAAAGCAATGTTATCGACGGGATATGAGGATATGTAGGAAAGCAGGAACTTGCGTTGCTTTCAGAGACGGTCGCTGATTTTATCACCGAGAGGGTAAGCATACTGAGGAGTTGCAAACACTCAAATGAAAAGGTATCCACGCATGCGCGCACATCGGATGCTGGTATTTGAAGCCACGATTCGATAGAAACTGAAGCTTAAAATCCAGCATATTAGACCGCTCGACCACGCTACCACACAAAGGCCATCACTCAAATTTGTTATGACTAGTGTTTCAGCATCGATTCACTTCAGGCACTTAGACCTCGCAAATTTTGTAACGAAATTGGCGTAATTTAAGAAGAAAGACTAAAGAAAATGTACAGACAAGGAACAGGCCCTTCATCCATTCAAGCCTGAGCCGATCCAAATCTACTGTTTAAATCTGTCACCCAATTCCTAAGCATCTGTATCCCTCTGCTCCCCACCTACTCATGCATCTGTCCAGACGCATCTTAAATGTATCTACCGTGATTACCTCTCCCGTCTCTGCTGGGAACGCATTCCAGACACCCACCACCCGCTGTGTCAAGTAGTTGCCGCGTGTATCCCTCTTAAACTTTTCACCTCTCACCTTGAAAGCGTGACCTCTCAGTATTTAATCCTTCAACTGGGAAATAAAACTTCTCCCTATCTACCCTGTCTGTACCTTCATGATTTTGTAAACCTCAAAAAGGTCCCCCTCAAACTCCTTTTTCCTAATGAAAACAAACCTAACCTACTCAACCTCTCTTCCTAGATTGCACCTTCCATACGAGGCAACATCCGCTTAAACCTTTTACGCGCCCTCTCCAAAGCGTCCACATCCTTTTGGTAATGTGGCGACCAGAAATTTACACAGTATGCTAAGTCTGGCCAGACCAATGTATTGTTCAATTTTTACATGACTTGCCAGCCATTTTATTCAATACCCCATCCAATGAAGCCAAGCATACTATATGCCTGCTTGTCTACTCTATCCACCTGTGCAGCAACCGTCAGTGTGTAATGGACCTGCACTCACAGATCTCTCTGTCCATCAACTTTTTTTTTTCCCAAAGCTCTTCCGTTCATTGTATAACCCCAGCTAGAATTAGACTGACCGAAATGCGTCACCTCACAGTTGTCTGTTTTGAACTCCAGCTGCCACTTTTCCGCCCAACCTTCCAGTATATCTCTATCCTCCTGTATTCTTAAACAGTCACTTATACTTTCTGCTAGTCCAGAAAACGTCGTGTCATCTGCAAACTTTCTGATCATTCCAACAGTGCTCTCTTCCAGATCATTTATGTATATCACAAACAACAGTGACAACAACACTGACTCCTGTGGAGCACTACTGGTCATCTTTCTCCATTTCCAGAAACTGCATTCAATTGCCATTCTCTGTCTCCTATTGCTCAACTAATTCTTTATCCACCTGTCTGGAACACCCTGCACACCATGTTACTTTACGTTCTGTATTTGGTTACCATGGGGAACCTTATCTAACCCCATACTGTAGTGCATGTATATGACATCAACAGCCTTTCCTTCATCTATCAACTTGGGCACTTCACCGAAATTCTCTGTGCCTCTCACTGATATGCACATTATTTTCAAAATATGAATAGATCCTATCCCTCAGTACCTTCTCCAGCAACTTTCCCAACACTGATGTTAGACCCATTGTTCTGTAGTTATCCGGAATATCCCTACTATCCTTCTTGTACAGTGGACAATATAAGCAACGTTCCAGTCGGCCAGAACCTCACCTGTGCTGAAGGATGCCACGAAGATATCTGTCAGGGCCCCAGCTATTTCCTCTCTCACCTCATTCAGGAACCAGGGATAGATCCCATCGGTTCCTGGGGATTTGTCCACATTAATTACCCCTAGCCTGCCCAACACAGCTTCCCTACTTATGTCAACATGGTCCAGACGAATCAAATGTTTTACTCTAGACTCAACATTCATCATGTTCCTCTCCTCAGTGAACGCTGATGGAAAATAATCATTCACAATCATACCCACTCTCTCAGATTCGACATACAGCCTTTCTTCATTTTCCTTTAGTGGACCAATCCTTTCTCTGGTTACCCGCTTGCTTCTTATATATGAATAATAGGCTTTAGGATTCTCCTTAATTGTGCTAGCGTGAAGTTGTTTCATGACCCCTTTTAACCCCCTTGATTCCTCGTTTAAGACTTGTCCTACTCTTCCCATGTTCCTCCAGGGACCATTATGTTCTTGGCTGCCGAGGCGTTATGTATGCTTTCCTGTTCCTCTTGGCGAGTCGTACAATTGTCCTGTCATCAACAGTTCACGAATATTGCTTCCAAATCCTTTGCCTTCAACGGGGCATGCCGATCCTGCACTACATTTAACCTATATTTGAAAGCCTGCCACATATGAACTGTGGACTTTCCTACAAATAGCTGTGTCCACTCCACATTTCCGACCTCCTGCATAATTTTGATCTAATTAGCTTTGGCCCAGTTTAGTACTCTTTCCTCATGACCACTCTGATCTTTGTCAATGAGTATTCTAACACTTACAGAATATTGGATACTTCCCAAAGAAATCACCCACGGCAACTGTTATCACCAGCCCTGGCTTATTCCCCAATATCAGTTCCAATATGGCCTATTCCCTCGTCGGACTATTGATATACTCACCTGGAGGCTTCTTACAAATGGTATCCCATCCAGACCTCTGATGCTAAGAGCATCCCGGTCAATGTTGGGAAACAGAAATCTTCAATCAACACTAAATTATTTCCTCTCCGTCTTTCCATGATCCGTTTAACTATTTTTTTCTTGCACCTCACGGTCACTGTAATACAGCCCCAAAAATCTAATCTCACCCTTCTTATTTCACTGCTCCATCCATAATGTCTCACGACCCAAGCCTTACATGGTGTCCTCCTTTCGCACAGCCATGATATCATCCCTGACCAGCAATGCAACTCCTTCCCCTTTTTTCCCTCCCTGTCCAGTCTGAAGCGTCGAAATCCTAGAACATTTGGTTGCCAACCATGCCCTTCCTTCAACTAAATCTCTGTGATTGCAATAACGTCATATTCCCAGGCATCAACCTAAGCCCTAAGTTCATCTGTCTATACTCCATGAATTAAAGTAGATGCATTTCAGGCCACCAATTCTTTTGCATTCATCTGCTCTCTGCCTACTCTTCCCATTATTAATGCTATCTTCCTGATTCTTAGCGTTTCCAGTTTCCATCGCACTGCCGACTTGCTTAATCGTGTGGTTCCCAGCCCTCTGCCGCATTAGTATAAAACCTCCCCAACAGCAGTAGCAAAAACTCCCGAAAGGACATTCGTTCCTGTCTGGTTCAGATGTAGATCGTTAATTTTCTTGTAGTCCCACATTCCCCAGAACTGGTCGCGAAATCCAACAAATCTGAAACCCGCCCTAAAGCACCATTCCTCAAGTCACATGTTCATCGTGCCTTTTTTTATTCATTTCTACGCTGGCAGTCACATGGCACCGGCAGTAATCCCGAGATTACTACCTTTGAGGTCCTCCTCTTTAATTTCTCTCCTAGCTCCCTGAATTATCCCTGCAGGTCCTCATCTCGTCCTCAAGACAACTGGCTGTTCACAATTCCCTTTTCGAATGCTCTTCAGCCGATGGGCGACATCCCTGTCCTGAGCACCTGGGAGGCAACATAATTCTCCAGAATTGCTAATGCTCCACAGTGAGTCCACCAGCAGTTCCAGAGTGA